>NW_026862846.1:0-286255 GCF_026571515.1 Ruditapes philippinarum | reverse complement strand
ACATGGTGCTAAGGAAACATAAACTGTTCATTTCACTAGTGCAATAACACTTCGACACAATGTTAAAGGATTTACGCAAGGAAATAAACAAACAGTTTAAATATACATGTCCGGAAAATTCGGATACACAATCAACTGAGATCAAGGATCAACAAGGATCTCCCCAAGCATGTACAGGAAAAACTAGTTTATAAGCTACTTGTATGAGTGTATGTTTTGTCATTCTAAAGCGAAATATGCCTCATCTTGTGTTTTATAGCTGGTTATATCACCAAACATGTTTGTCAAGAATTAATGAAATGTACCTATATGCCAACGTGTCAGACTCAAGGTAAGTGTAAATAACATTAACTTGTAGACCTCTACAATACTGGTGCAGATATAGGGACATCATCTGGTCAATACTGGTGCAGATATAGGGACGTCATCTGGTCAGTACTGGTGCAGATATAGGGACGTCATCTGGTCAGTACTGGTGCAGATATAGGGACGTCATCTGGTCAATACTGGTGCATATATAGGGATGACATTAGGTCAATACTGGTGCAGAATATAGGGACGCTATCAGGTCAGTACTGGTACAGAATATATGGACGCCATCTGGTCAGTACTGGTGAAGATACAGGAAGGCCATCTGGTCAGCACTGGTACAGAATATATGGACGCTATCAGGTCAGTACTGGTGAAGATAAAGGGACGCTACATGGTCAGTACTGGTACAGAATTAAGGGATGCCATCTGGTCAGTACTGGTGAAGATACAGGGAGGCCATCTGGTCAGTACTAGTGCGAACACAGGGACGCCATTTGGTCAGTACTGGTGCAGATATACGGACATCATCTGGTCAGTACTGGTGCAGATTAAGGGACACAATTTGGTCAGTACTGGTGCAGATATAGGGACACCATCTGGTCAGTACTGGTGCAGATATAGGGACACAATTTGGTCAGTACTGGTACAGATATAGGGACACCATCTGGTCAGTACTGGTGCAGATATAAGGACGCCATCTGGTCAGTACTGGTGCAGATATAGCGACGCCATTTGGTCAGTACTGGTGCAGATATAGGGACACCATCTGGTCAGTACTCGTGCAGATATAGGGACACTATCTGGTCAGTACTGGTGCAGATTTAGGGACACAATTTGGTCAGTACTGGTGCAGATATAGGGACATCATCTGGTCAGTACTGGTGCAGATATAGGGACACAATTTGGTCAGTACTGGTGCAGATATAGGGACACAATCTGGTCAGTACTGGTGCAGATATAGGGACGCCATTTGGTCAGTACAGATGCAGATAAAGGGACGCTACATGATCAGTACTGGTACAGAATATAGGGACGCCATCTTGTCAGTGCTGGTGCAGATAAAGGGACGTTACATGGTCAATACTGGTGCAGAATTAAGGGATGCAATCTGGTCAGTACTGGTGAAGATAATTAAAGGGACACTGTCTGGTCAGTAATGGTGCAAACACAGGGACGCCATCTGGTCAGTACTGGTGTAGATATAGGGAGGCCATGAGGTCAGTACTGGTGCAGATATAGGGACACCATCTGGTCAGTACTGGTGCAGATATAAGGTTGACATCTGGTCAGTACTGGTGCAGATATAGGGACACCATCTGGTCAGTACTGGTGTAGATATAGGGACACCATCTGGTCCATACTGGTGCAGAATATAGGGACATCATTTGGTCAGTACTGGTGCAGATATAGGCATGCCCTTTGGTCAATACTGGTGCAGATAAAGGGAGGCCATTTGGTCAGTACTGGTGCAGATATAGGGACACCATCTGGTCAGTACTGGTGCAGATATAGGGATGACATCTGGTCAGTACTGGTGCAGATATAGGGACACCATCTGGTCAGTACTGGTGCAGATATAGGGACACCATTTGGTCAGTACTGTTGCAGATATAGGGACACCATCTGGTCAATACTGGTGCAGATATAGGGACACCATCTGGTCAATACTGGTGCAGATATAGGGACACTGTCTGGTCAGTACTGGTGCAGATATAGGGACGCTACATGGTCAGTACTGGTGCAGATTATAGGGACGCCATCTGGTCAGTTTTGATGAAGATATAGTGATGCCATGTCAAGCTCCGAGAGTGTTTTGGTTAAAATGCTAGTCCATTTTAAATATCTTAAAGTTGATATTTTAGGTGACCATTTGTCGTTTATTACATTGGATTACTTGAGCAAACTAATGTTCATCCCTTAAATATGATTAAACCTAATGTTTAGGCAACAGTTTCAGACTTAAAGATGCAAACATCAGCTTCTTATTAGCTTGAAAAGCTGAATTACCAGACATGCATATGTCTTTTATTCGTAATTAATTGCTGACAAGTTTTTGCTGCTAGCAGTTGTCAGGAATGAGTATGGAATCTTATTGTCACAAAGTATCTCATAAATGATTCATACTTAGTAAACTCTGTGCACTTCCATTTTTCTGGTGTAAGAATCAAGATGAATGGGCCAAAACAAATATTTCTCCCCCCACCATTGCTCTTTAAAAAAAAAAGAAGAAAAAAAAAGACTAAATAAAATCATCTACACAGACTTTGATTGAAAGTGCAGTATGGGTAGCAGTCTGAGTTATTAGATTATCATTTTACATTTGGTGCAGTTTTCTTTGAATGCCGAGTGCTAATTTCCCCAGTTAAAAGCATCTCGTAGGATGGAATGATATTATTGATACGTTTGAAGTGGTACAATATTCGTGCATGAACGTGTTCAATTTAAGACCGTAATATTTCACTGGGAGCATTCATGTTGCAGGATATACAACTTTAAAAGAGATGAATTTATATCTTTTATTAACAAGAATTAGCTGTGGCGCAAACACGAAATAAATATTTTGCAAAAAAAAAACAACCAAACAAACTGTTGATTGGGTTGAAAATGCTTTTAATATTTTGCAGTATAACCTACCTATGCATCTTATTTTATTTACATAACTACCTGGAATGGTGTATAACACCAAGAAAGTTTATATATCTATTACATGTACTAATTCAAGGGTAACTTCTTGTGTAAAAAAATATATTGGTATATTAAAAAGCCACTTAAAACCGGATGATTTTGATAAACAAGTGACGGGATTTGTCACAAAACAAGTTTTTCTGCCAACAATGATGGTTTGTATCCCTACAGAAATGTCAGAGGCCTTGTGCACAGAACAGTATTCCTCTCTTATTCCTCATGTTTGTCACAGAAAGAGAAAATGTGCAGTCTGACCAAGACTCGAACCCGGGACCTGCTAAATACTATTCAGTGGCTCTAACTACTGAGCTATCTGGCTGCTAACATACATTTCCTCCCTGAAATAGAGAACAGATCTAAACATAGACATTTGAAAAAAACAACAAAGGGCATTGTTTTCCCCAAAATTGATTATATCACAAACCACCAGGTCTCCAGAGTTAGTAATACAACATTGTATAGTTCTGTAAAAACTTGGTAATAATCCCATAAGAAATGTACTTCTCTGTTATATTACGTATGAATTTTATGTATAAAAACAATTAACAAAAAGCCATAATTTTGCTAAAAATGATTAATTCATAAAGCTGGGGCAATATGTACAAGGGCACTTTGGGAAGCTAGTTTTGTGAATTTTGTAGTACTCATAATAATCCTGTTCTGGAATGAAGGAAAAAGTGCATGCTGAAGAAGCTTGCCTGTCTTCACAATTTTCTTTCAGAATTCTTAATCTAATTAAATAGATTTTGAAAGTAGAAAGTAAAGCATAAAAAGATATTTGAGGAAAAAAATCATTGCCTTAAAGAGGATGGTCGTCTTTTTTTTGACATCAAAGCAGAAAAAAGGAATACATTGTGTATGAATCATATATCATTGAGTGAAAATAAGACACGTTTACTTTTCCTGCGGAAATGATTTTGACTGCACCTAGAGTTCTGTATATAAAATATATTTTCTGCACGGTAACCAGGAAATCTATTTCTGAGTGATTCACAAATAATTTTACTTGACAACTCTGATATTTAGTGTCAGCTCTTCTTAGTGCATTGTTCTGCAAGTCTGATTACTTTATAAATGACATTATTTACTTTAATGTACCAGTACTATTTTTTTTGTCTGCCATAGTGACCTTTTCCAATAAAGTGCATGTATTTATGTATATTAAAATCCTCCCCATATCAGAAATGGACTGTTCCAAATTGAAAAAAGGGTTTCATGCTCACCACCATATGAGTGCGTCATTCTTCAGATGTTATTAAAGTAAAAAAATTACCACTTCATGTTTAAAATTTACCACTTCATGTTTAAATGTTGAATACTACTTAAAGCCGATGCTAGGAGGAGTCGACAATAGCTTGCACAGTACTGTCCATGAACAGGCTAAATCAAACTGACGCTGCAGCATTTTCAATTTTGCTGTTTTTGGCCTTTCTTTAGGGATTCTTTTACTCTCTATTTTAAAATTCTGTATATTTGTAAGAAAGAAAAAAAAAAGAGTAATAGGTATAAAGGCAGAAATATTTCTACAACCACCTGATAATTATGCAGAAAAATAGGCAGGTAATATTTGCGGACATTTAATTTACTATGGCCTGTACTCTTAAAGCTACTGACCCAAACCTGTAACTTTTATAAAAAAAATGTTGCAATTGTTGAAAATCATATAATTTTTCAGACATTACTATGGCATGTTCTTGAATATCTGGACTGTGAAAAGCTACTGGCCCATATCAGAAATGTTTACAAATTGGAAAACATTGCAATAGTTATAAAATCATAGTAGAATAAAACTTAAAGACTCATTTAGTTTCATGTAGATAAAAAAATCTGAGGTATAATTTCAAATCTTGCTGCTGTTATATTTTTAAAAAAATGAGTGGGAGATTTGCTTAAAAGCAAAGTGATAGAAAGAAGAAAAAACAATAATAATGAATGATATATTATAATAAGTGTTAAAAACAACAACTAAAAATTTCCCAACAACTTTGAAATTTTGAATTAGCCTTGAAATAGTGAACAAAAAATCTAAATTGGCTTAGAAAAAAATAAAAATGAAATAAAATAAAAAATATTAAAATTTTAGATTAGCTGTAAAAAATGAAATGAAAGAAGAAAAAAAACACTTTGAATTTTAGTAATATTTCATAATATTTCTTGGGAAATTCACTTGATGAATGATGGATTGTAGCTGGGCAACAAGTTGAAAAGCTTGTTCATGAATATTACACAAAAAAATGCTTTTCCTGAGGAAAAAAAAATATAGAAGAAAATAAATATTTCAGGTTGCCATGGCGATGTTTAAAAGTGCATTAAATTTTTGAGTGTTTGGCCATAATGTGAAACAACTGACAGATGAAAGTTGGAAAGGCATTTTATGTTATATTGTTGCAGCAGACAATGGGATGTGTATCTCCAATGAAAGCATTGATATATATGTTTCAATGGAGAAAAAAAAAGACATAAAAAAAATTTCAAATAACTTTGAATACCATAAAGCATGTTTTTTTCCCCTTTTTTTGTATTTTGCAATAACTTAGGTCATGTAAGACTTGGTTACTGTATGAGAATTAGAAAACGCATTAACAAACATATCTTTTTCTTTTATTGTACTCTCTTCCGAATAAAAAAATTTATTTTGTTTTTTAAAACTCAATGAATAGTTTTTGAGCTAGAACGAATAATTTTTCGCAACTTTTGAGAATTTTCAAATTTGAATTGTGAATTTAGACCGTTTTGTCGATGGTTGAAAAGGCTTCCAATTTATGCATTAAAATCACTGATAAAGTACACAGGGGGGACTTTTTTGCTGGGAGGGGGCTTTTGGGGAGGGGATGGCCATGTTCTTTAACAATATTAAACTGTTTTTAATAGAATAGACTAAATGAAAGATTTACCTTATTTAAACTTGTAAGAGAAAAAAATAGTATGAATAGAACAAATAGTAATGATTAATTCATATTAGTTCATCATCATAACTCCATATGTATTTTAACTTTTAGATGATATTTAGTATTTCTAAAATTTCAAATTTCTAATGACCTGGCATTGTTGCTCATTTCAACCCTGCTTCCCCCCAACATTGTCTGTGAGATGCAGAAATGTTTCTAAGAGACAAAGACTCTCTTGATTTTAATCATTTGTACTTTTATTTCAGAAACAGCAACAATGGGTTGCCTGTTGGAGTTGTACACACAACATGGGCAATATATATTAGTGAAGGACCTTTCTTGACAACTGTAACCATAGAAACAGATGATGGTGCTGCTATTGTAAATAAACCAGTCGCCATTGAGATACATGTCACAAGAGCGGCTTCGAAAAATGTCACAAAAGGTAAAAAAAACAAAACGTGTTCGAATGATCCCAGTTTTTATCGGTTGTACGTAGCAATGGTATAAATCAGTTAAACCTGTCCCTTACTAAATATCCTAAATGGACTTCACCCATCTTTTAATATGGACTAAACCATTTACCAATTTTAGGGAAAATTTCAAAATATGCACTGGCAAAATAGCGAACAGTGCAGAGATCATGACCAGCAGAGGCAGTCCCAGCAAGGTTGTGCATGCCAGCTGATCTTGGTCTGCAGTGGTTGCAAAGGTAGAATCAAATAGCTGCTAGGAGGCAAAGGTTTGACATGGAAATTTTCAAATTGGATAAAATTGTATAAACCTCAGTTTCTAGTTCTATAGAAATAGCTCATTTACAGATTATATATGCAAATTAGGCTGTCTGGCAGTGAGGGAAGAGCTGAAATTATCTAATTTAGTCATGGTTCCTGTCTTCCTGAACAATTCTTCTTATAGCTTTGTCTGATCCAAAAAAATAAATGATTTAGATCTATTTTTGCAAAGGTGAAAGGTCAGTTTTTGCATACATAGTCTGTTTCTGTCTAAGTATTCCATAATTTATTTAAAGACGCTCATTTTTGAAAATTTAAGAGATTTTTATTTTTCTCCAAAAAGTTTACTTATTAATTTTATGACATTGTGTAATATAATTCTGAAAAGTATCAAATGCAACATGAATATAAAGGTGAAAGACCAAGAAAAAGCAGGTTGTCATATACACTGACCACCCCTCCACCCCTTTCCTTTTCCCCAAACACATTCGCTCAAGAAAATGTTTTAATGGTTAACTCCCCTTGAATATAGAATTTTTAGACTTTTTTTCAGGAGAAATTTATTAAAAAAAATACTTTTTCCATTACATCTTACAGAGGCCTTGTACTTAAAACTTGATATAATTTCTTTTACAAAGACATTAAAAAAAAAACTCAGAAAACCCGACATTAAAAAAAAACTGTCTCAAAACCCTTTAGTTTCTCTTCCGCTTCTCTATGGTTAAGTGCCCGCAATTTTCTAATTGAACGTATTTATTTATGTATATCCAATTCTTGAAGAAAACCAATGTTTTATGACTTTGCCCCCTGATATTCTTTGACAATCTGGGAACCAAGTAAGAAATAAAATCATTGATGTAGTTAAAAAGAAACCTGTCAGTTGTTTGTTACCGGGGAGACCAATCAATTCTTTTTTTGCTGGAGCCGGGAGCAAGTTTTTAAATTGAAATACTGTAATTGAAGCTGGGATGGCAAGTGTACAGAAACGCTGTAATGGAGTAGCGTTGATTTAATGAACCAAATTATATGATTATTTCATGAAATGAGGTAACCGATACTTCGTTTTTGGCGTACAAACGCTGTAGACAGTTAGAATTAACGATTGATTAGAAATTGGTAATGTTATTGCTTTATCGGTTATACTGGGGTTTTTGTAGAGTTTCTTGTAGACATGTTAAAACATTAATTTGATACATGAGGCCATAAGAAATTTACAATAAAAGAAGAATAAAAAATTGTCGAGAACATTGTAAGTTTAAAATATGTTGTGAAAAAAGTTTTCAGCTTATTTGAATTGATTTTATCTCAGCTTCCTGGAACAGACTTATACTTGGTATTATATTAGGAATCATGATCATGACCGCAATGGGACTCGAACCCATGATCCCTAGGTTGTGAGGCAGACACCATAACCATTAGGTGACCACACTCCATTTATATTGTTGGCAAGCTTTGAGGGTATAGACATGAAGGGGCAAAGGTTGTGGGTTTACAAATTGCAGCAGACGAACGATACTTAATAACAAAGAATCGAGACGAAAACAAACAACCTAATAAGGTTATAAAGATAACAAGACAAGTATTTTGAGCAGTTATATAATAGGCTGTCAATTTAAAGATTAACGTATAAATGGTGAAGCTGTATTGTTTACACTCAATTTTCTCGTTGTCATCAAAAGTTTGTGTCTTGCTTTTTAGGTATGATCAAATTTTGCTGATCGAGACTGGTTCTGATTATCTCATGCAAATTGGGTAATTTTTTCCCCCACTCCCTCCGGAAATCTTCTTCAAGTTCGTTCATTCCAATTACGCGAAGAAAACCAACTTTTCTGTGTTCAAATAAACATTATTAAGTCTACATGACTTCAGGCAAAACTTTCTGTTAGAAAAGCGTTTTGAAGTTTTCATGAAGATTTTTTGTCGTTTTAGAACTTTGTAGGGAGAGACAAAATGATAAATTACTTGTTTGATTAGGTTATTTCTGAGTACAATATTTGAAAAATAGCTTTCAAGTAGACCAAATATTTGATTCATACCAAGGGAATAGTTTCTTGGACCTCCTTGTCTTCATTGCCACAGTGTGTCTTAATTTTATTACATGTACTGTATATGACCATGAAAAACTTTCTTAATAAAGGATGTGTAGTATTTAAAGAGTTTCTACAGAAATCATAAACCACATTAAAATTTAGTAGTTTGAACTTAAATATTCACCCCACCCCCAACATTTTGACCACGAAAAACTTTCTTAATAAAGGATGTGTAGTATTTGAAAAGTTTCTACAGAAATCATAAACCACATTAAAATTTAGTAGTTTGAAGTTAAATATTCACCCCACCCCCAACATTGAATATTGATTTAGCCCTGTTTGAATGTAGAACTGTCCATTTATTGTGTCGCCTCTACGGAGTAGTGGCGACATATAAGGATCACTTCTCCGTCGTCCGTCTGTCCGTCCGTCCGTCTGTCCGTCCGTCACAAAACTTGTCCGGACTACCCCTCATAAACTACTGGTGCAATT
The DNA here is from genome assembly GCF_026571515.1 of Ruditapes philippinarum. Classification (NCBI taxonomy): domain Eukaryota; kingdom Metazoa; phylum Mollusca; class Bivalvia; order Venerida; family Veneridae; genus Ruditapes; species Ruditapes philippinarum. The sequence continues at coordinate 277,114 of NW_026862846.1, read as the reverse complement.
TCATCCAAACTTTACAGGAATGATCAGTATCAAGTCTAATTGTGCATATTGTCAGCATTTTCCGGTTCAATGATTTTTGTCAGAGTTATGGCCCTTTAATAATTTTTAATTTTAAAGTTTGTTCGGACTATTTCTCTTATACCACTAATGCAATTTCAATGAAACTTTACAGGATTGATCTGTAGCTCAAGTCCTTGCGCATATTGCAAGGGTTTTCCGGTTGAATGATTTTTGGCCTAGTTATGGCCCTTTGATAAAAAGGTGTTTTTTTCTGTGTGTTGCCAGATACACTATAGCTTGTCCGGACTACTCCTCATAAACTACTGGTGCAATTTCATCCAAACTTTACAGGAATGATCAGTACCAAGTCTAGTTGTGCATATTGTCAGCATTTTCCGGTTCAATGATTTTTGTCAGAGTTATGGCCCTTTAATAATTTTTATTTTTAAAGTTTGTCAGCACTAGTTCTCTTATACTACTTATGCAATTTCAATGAAACTTTACAGGATTGATCTGTAGCTCAAGTCCTTGCGCATATTGCACGGGTTTTTCCGGATGAATGATTTTTGGCTGAGTTATGGCCCTTTGATAAACAGGTGTTTTTTTCTGTGTGTTGCCAGATACACTATAGCTTGTCCGGACTACTCCTCATAAGCTACTGGTGCAATTTTTTCCAAACTTTACATGATTGATCAGTACCAAGTCTAGTTGTGCACTGTCCGTCTGTCTGTCCGTCTGTCACAAAATTTGTCCCAACATGAAATTGGCCGTTATGAGGGGACACATGTGATTACTGATCGCTATTGTATTTTTTAGGGATTTCAATATCAAAATTATAAAATTCAGTAGTCGACAGTATAGGATCTGGTCAGACTTCAAGGAATTAAGGCTTGCTTTGCTCTAGATATATATCTTTGGCTTATAATATATATCTTTGGCTTATAATATATATCTTTGGCTTATAATCCTAAACCTGCTGGTGGCACAAAATCTTCCCATCCAACCAGCTAGCACAACTGTGCAATTTTATCATGATCTGCACTGTTCTTTCTAATCAGTCAGTTTATATTTCGAGGTTTTTTACCAAATAATAATGAATGGTTTTGTCCAGATTGAAAGATGGGATAATTTGAGTGTGATAACTGGTTAAAATTACAAAATGTTTTCTAACATGATTTCAAAATATACTCCTGACACCAAGGTTTTCGGAAGCTTAGGCTGAAGACTATACCCTGCTTGAACCAAAAGTGATTGGCCGTTTCCAGCAGTATACATAGCCAGGCGAAACTGCAAATCCTTACCAGTCTGTATTCTATTGCCCAATGAACATCATATTTTCATCTTGATTTCCATAACAAACCATTTGAGCCGTGACATGACAAAACCAACATAGTGGGTTTGCGACCAGCATAGATCCAGACCAGCCTGCACATCCGTGCAGTCTGATCAGGATCCATGCTGTTCGCTATCAGTTTCTCTACTTGTAATAAGGTTTTTAAGTGGACAGAATGGATCCTGATCAGAATGCGTGGATGTGCAGGCTGGTCTGGATCCATGCTGGTTGCAAACCCACAATGTTGGTTTTGTCATGGTAGGGCTCATTTTATAATTGAAGCTGGAAAGTTCATTTAAGAAATTCAAGTCAAAGGTGTTGAAGGTCACAACTCTGCTCCTAAGGTGGTCTCCTTTCCATTGTTGTCATAGAAAAAAATTTTGTGGCAACCAAAAGGAAAATTATTTAAATGTCTGATGATGAAATCTTTTTGCTGGCATAAAACATAGTACTGGTGAGCGATGCAGGACCATGACTGTTCTCTTGTTTTCAACATTACAGTATCTTGTGAAGTTACTTTGTTTGAAACTTGAACTAAAAATTATTACTTTACCCATCATATGCTCAATTATAGGATGTTTTTTGCGTTAATTTCAGCTTTAAATGTCATTTAAGCTCGCATAGTGTAAACGGAAAAGCCGTTCCTTTTGATTAAAGTGGTTTTAATGCCTTCGCGAACAATAGCTAACTAAATATTATTTCATCGACAATTGTGCTCACAAAATGAACCAAAAAAAATGAAGAAAATGAAATGAAATTAGAAAATATCTAAGAAAATATTATAGCCTAGAGAGTAATGACCAATCAATGAAGCTTTGATAGCAAGTCGGCAGGCAACATCCAATTTGTCAGGGTAATTGTTCCATTATATGTATTGATGATAGGATTGTATTGCAAACTAATTTCCTGCAGTTGAAGGCAGCCATGCAAAGCTATCATTTAATGAATGCCTGGGAGGCGGTGTGTTACCCTTTTAAAGGGGGGTTCTCCATTATTTCTCCGTAATTTTGTCTTGGCATGCAAGTAAACTTGTCTAAACATGCGATGGTAGTAAAAATAAAAAAGGAAAAAAAAAGAAACAAATCAGTGTCAAAGGCTGGTCACAGTGTCTGTAATATGGTCGTAAACTATAAATATTGGGACCGAAATAAAAAAAACAAAAAAACTTTAATGCGTTTAATCTGTATTATTAAATGGCTCTTACGTTCTTACAAGGGAACATTTCAACAACATGTTTTTACTTGTGTGCTGCAGAATGATTACATGTTTTAATGTTGCGCATAAAAATGTAGGGAATAAAGCGAAATCAAGGAAATATTGCTATGAATTAATCGGTAAATTGAAAGCAATTTGTACAAATAATGAAGACAATTTGTAATGAAATGTTTAAGAGATGGTTTCATCATGGTACTATAAATTCTAATTAAGTTTGTCATAACAGTTTTAAGAGTTTTATGGAAAAGCTGTTTTCGTTAGTAATCAGTTTAAATGATTTTAAAGGGAAAAGTGGACTGTTTTTGTTTGATATTGATGATATTTAGAATTTGAGGAGACATGTAAAATATGTTTGTGGTTAAGAAACAAACTCCTGAACCAAACTTATCTCTGTACCTAAGCTTTTCAACCAAAGTTATTTTTGCTACCAAACTTATTTCTGTACCATAGTAAGGTCAATTTTTCTATCTTTTACTTTCTATGGGTTAAGGCCCCTCAAATCTTCACTTTTTAAGCTAGAACCTTCATATGAGATGTATTCTGACATATTTATTCAAATATGACCTTGACATAAAGCTGACCTTTCCCTTCAAGGTCAGATTTTAAAATTTTAGAAAGCTCATTGTAATGTTTTACTAAAAAGTATCTTTAATTTTGCTATATTTTTCATTATTGATTAGTTAAATTTTGAATTTTTTTGTTAAAAAACCATGCCCTTTTTTACTGTAATGTGCTAAATTATGCTTTTAAATTATTGTTTTTCCCTTTGTTAAAAATTTTTGTCCCTTTTGAATAGTAATTGCTAAATTTCAGATTTAAACCAAAGAGCTTTGGGGGAAACCCGCTTGACATAAAAAGGAGTGGGAAAAGAAGAGGGAACCAACTTCAGAGAATCTTTATCAATGAGAACCTTGACTCACATTCTACACAGACCAAAGTACATATTTTCACAACCAAACAACTATACAATAGGTAAGAAAGGTTACTTATATATCTTTATGCTTAAAACATGTTAAGATATATTCCTTCCTTCCTTCCTGTCCCTTCCTTCCTGTCCCTTCCTGTCCCTTCCTTCCTGTCCCTTCCTGTCCCTTCCTTCCTGTCCCTTCCTGTCCCTTCCTTCCTGTCCCTTCTGTCCCTTCCTGTCCCTTCCTTCCTTCCTTCCTTCCTTCCTCTTCCTTCCTTCCTTCCTCTTCCTTCCTTCCTTCCTTCCTTCATTTTCATTCATTTATCCTTCATTTTCCTTCCTTCCTGCCTGCCTGCCTTCCTTCCTTCCTTCCTTCAAATTATTACTAGAGAAGACAATTATGATATGCATGTTTATACTATTGTAATATTTTGCTTCTTCTCTTTTACTTTCTTATTCTTAATTCTTGTAAGTTGTCAATGAGATATAGCTTATATTTACCATAAAAACAAAATGAATATCTTCTTTATTTGTATAAATGTGCAAAATATGTAAAAAAATAAACAATTTACCAAGAAACTTGAGATAGAAACTTGATATATTAAGCAAGATTTTGTGCACTGTTCACACTTGTCTGATTCTCATATTTTCCCCCTGCAGCGTTCAAATGTTTTGCCTGATTCCCCATCTATACTCATTACATAGAGATATTTTTCCTCGCCTCGTGACATAATGAATATTCTGTTGACAATATAGCTGTTCATCTGAATACCAAAACAGGGAGAAAATGAGAATATCATAAGATTTGGTGCCAGTGAGGTTCTATACATAACAGATTATACCAACTTCATGAATATTTGCTCGTGCTCGTGTACGTTTGTTTGTTAGTTGGTGTTGTGTTTTTTTCCCGGTTAATATCCCCGTCAAACAATTTGCATTGCAAAAATTACGCATTAAGAAAATGGTACAGACATGCTAGAGTGTATAAGATTAATATTGTCATGCGTGTTGTGATAAAAACTGAATGATTCATTCATTTAAATCGTTAAAATGGAAAGAATACTGTTGTGGTTTAACCCATCACGTTTTTTGAAGAAAAAAAACATTGAAAAAAACCCCAAAAAACTTAGTCGAATACTATTACCATTAAATCAATGTTTTTTTTAAATGTAAATTTTTTTTAAAACTCTCAATCAAATACTGTTTAACCATTAAATCCAATGCGTTTTTGAAATCTGATTTTTTATTTTTTTTTAATCTTAGTCTGTTAGTGGCAACTGGTTTTTCACAAGTGAACAGTGCAGACCAAGATCAGTCAGTCGATATGGATGGTCTGCACAGTTTGCTATTCTGATTGATTTTGTCATTTTGTTGTTGATTAAGAGATGGATGTGTCATTTTCCAATATTAACTGTTTGTGACACTTTCAAGTCAGGATTGAATAGAATACATATATATTTTTTAAAGAAGAAGATTTATTGCATTAATGAACTTGTGGAACTAGTTCTCGCAAAGTATAAATTTGACAAAGACCATTATGAAAAGTTATTGCCCGAATAATGTGTTTTATTGACAGCTTAAATAATGGATGACAAGTGAACATGCAACTGCATGTATGAATTGTAGGCGTCGAGAAATTCCGAAGAGAATGACAAATATTAGGAATTTTATATTTCCTTAACATGTGACACAACGATCAACTTTGACATTGATATTGAACTCTCGTTTTTGATCTGCAAGTGCAAATGTACAAGATGATGGGTCACAGAATGTTTAGTTTGATTGTACAAAGCTATTGCTCTCATTTCGTCATTGAATGTGGGTGTTTTATGTAAAATATATTTACTTTCAACTGTCATGTTTGTTAATTGTAAATGGATATGCTGTAAACTTGCGGTGTGTTGCTTTCGTCAAGTGAATTAATACTGTAAAAGACTTTTTCTGGTCCTTTTAAGGAATAGGAAGTTAATTAGTAATGCATGACTGTGAGCTGGTCAGTGCCTTACTGAGCTACTTGCTTTATGTTTTAAGGATTTTGGACCTCAGTGGAGTTCCTTTAATGATAATTTTACCATTATTGACAACACAAATGAGCCAGTCATTCCTATGTAAGAATTTTACATTATGCTCACTTCTTCTATGCAACAGTCCATAGGCATGAAACATATTCTACTCATTAGAGTTCCTTTAATGATAATTTTACCATTATGAGAGGAATGCCTATGTAAAATTTTACATTATGCTCATTGCTTCAATGCAACACCATAGGCCTGAAATATATTTTACCATTATGAGAGGAATGCCTATGTAAAATTTTACATTATGCTCATTGCTTCAATGCAACACCATAGGCCTGAAATATATTTTACCATTATGAGAGGAATGCCTATGTAAAATTTTACATTATGCTCATTGCTTCAATGCAACACCATAGGCCTGAAATATATTTTACCATTATGAGAGGAATGCCTATGTAAAATTTTACATTATGCTCATTGCTTCAATGCAACACCATAGGCCTGAAATATATTTTACCATTATGAGAGGAATGCCTATGTAAAATTTTACACATACTTGCTGCTTAAAGGCAATAACATATTTGAAAAGAGATTCTATAATCGAATGCTCCACACATTGTTCTGAAAGGTTACAAGTAAAACAGAGTCAATAATCTCATTAAAGTTGATTATATCTTCAAAGTACAGTATCAATTATCTATTAATTCTGTGTAACAAAACATTAATTAAGAGTGATGCCTTTGCATTTTACAGAGCCAGTTTTCACAAAGGTTGTAAATCAATACAGAGACTTGGCTGGTGATTAAGTGCATAGAAAATTACCTAATTTAATTTAGCTCGTTGATTGAGATATTATTCTGTATTTGAAACTGCCATTTCGTCTGAATTTCATGGAGGTTTTTATAGCTTTTAGATAAATATTATTGCACGTAAGAGTGTTGAAAGCCTTTTGGAAAACGTGCGGCATTTTGAGGCATTTTCATTTAATTATACTTTATTGTAATGTATTATTTTCACATGAATCATATGTATATAGAACTGTTGACAGAAGTGATGTATCACATAGCCGACTTTTTCAACAGCATTCAATTCGCATATGGTGAAGTGTTTTAATCAGAAAGATATCCATTAAGCATATTGTCCAGGTTTGCAGTTCTAGATGGGTGCTTGTTTGGAAATACTGTGGAGAAGTTGGCTATAGTGTAAAATAACCCCCCCCCCCAAAAAAAAAAAAAAAAAAAAAAAAAAAAAAAAAATAAGATAAATAAAAAAAAAAAAATAATAAAAAAAGTAAAGCAGACCACCAGTAAAGGGAAAAAAGCTGTTCTATAAATGTACATCCTCTGGAACGTAAAGTTGCTTTTGATGTTACTGGGTGTGAAAAATGTGTAGACAGACCAAAAACCGAATTTTGAACCCTCTGTATACCATTCTGGAGCTCATCTGTGTCTTTATTAAGTACATGGCCACTTACACACATTCTCTCATTTAACCAAAATAGTGAGATACTAAAATTATAACGTTTAGTGACTTATTTAAAATTGACATTAAAGCCATTCTAACACAAACCCCTGTTTGTTGCTGGATGTTAGAGGGTGAGGAAATTGTGCAGCCTGACAAAGACTTGAACCTAGGGTCTTAGGAATACTGTTCAGCAGCTCTACTTAAAAAGCTTCTTGATGTCTTATACATTTTTCATCTATTATAATTGAACAGTTCCAGACTTGATAAATTTCAATGGAATTTAGTTAAAAATATGTGGGATGGATTGGGTTCTTTAAATTTCTGGCAGAAACCATGGAAGATAACTGCATTCATTAATTGTGAACTTGTTAAAGATAAAATTATTGAGTTATGTCCCTGTAATACATACCAATTTAAAATGTTATTAAAATATTGAAATTTTCAGAAGTAAAGTAGAACTATAGTCAAAGGTCAGGTTGACTTTTCTTTGCTGTTTCTCTGCTGTTGCTATATATGGGCCTTAAAATTAAGATAGTTTACGAGGCTTAAGGGGAGCATTGGCCAAGTAGTTAAGGTGTTTGCCTCTCAACCCAGGGATTATGGGTTCGAGCTCTACTCATGTCATGACATTATGTTTCTTCATATGACACTGGTATTTGGTAAATACCAGGAAGTGGAGGCAAAGTGATTAATATAAGTTGCAAGAACTTAGTGTCACAATTAAGCTAAGATAAATATGTTTATGATACTTCAGCATAAAAAAAATTACTGCCTTTTCTAGCATTGGATCTCAGGCCATCATGACTTGTTTGTTGAATTATAATCATTACTTATTATTACAAATGTTATCATCATCATTATAATTATTATTGTAATTGATAATATACCAGACTATAGTAAAATGCCCTTTTCATACAAAAATAAATATACAGTATGTAAAAGTGCCTGCATGTCCCCTGGATCATAAATTCTGCATCATTCAGATAAAACATAGCAGATTTCATCAGGAATATCTGAAGATAACTAAAACAGGCTGTCAGACGAAATAACAAAGCAATTCTCTGTCCACTAATTAGCTGATATAAACCAGGGAAAACACCACTAAATTTGACAAATTTCATGGCTTCTTGGCCCACAATGGCTCAGCTTATCTGATTTCATACAAGTTTATGGCCCTCAATCGAGCCTGCGCTTTTAGCAATTAAATGGCGTTGGTATATAAATGGCAAGATGTCAGGGAGATAAGTCAGGGGGGTGATTTATATCCTCCGTACATTGCATATATCAAACCTCCCCGCTCCTTTTGAACTACAACAGGTGGATTGTTTTATAGAATATTTTTTATTCCAGGGGTATGAAAGAAAATGAAGCAAAAAAATCTAATAAAATCCCGATTTTTGTGTGTTTTGATGGGCAGTATAGAGGATGAAGTTTCGAGCTAATTATTATGATTCATAGAATGTAAAAATAAACACCAAAAATAACAAACATACCAAAAAAATAAAAATTAATAGACTAATAGATCTTATGTAAAAAATAAAAAAGAGAGAGAGAAAAAGAAGAAAAAAGAAACCTGGAATAATTAGAGTGAACAAAAAACCTTTTAGTTTTTGCAGTAGTTTTGTCAAGTTTTCTTATTCTCTTAAAAAATGTGATTATTTACTCAATTAGTAATCCCTAGAAATAATGTACCTGTCTGAATTACTTCAATAAAATAGTGGTAAATTATTCCAATTAGTGTCAGCCTCTTACATTAACATTATTGATAGCTAGCTGTGATAATGGTAGAACCTATGCCATCAAATGTAGGAGCCTAGGCTAGCCTACATGGTTTAGCTTGTCCATTCTTGTTCCTTGTTAGCTCACCTGACCACGAAGTGGTCATGGTGAGGTATAGTGATGGGGCTATGTCCGGCGTGCGTCGTCGTGCGTCGTTCATCTTCAACAATTGGGTTGTTAACAGTCTAGCAGTCACAGTTTTGATTGGATTATCATCAAACTTTGTCAGAATGTTTGTCTCAATGAAATACAGATCGAGTTCGAAGATGGGTTATCTCGGGTCAAAAACTAGGTCACAGGAGCTAAAAATAGAAAAAGCTTGTTAACACTCTAGAGGCTGCAGTTTTCATCCAAATATTCTGGAAATTTGTCAGGAAGGTTGTTTTGATGATATCTAGGTCAAGTTCGAAGATGGGTCATCTCGGTCAAAAACTAGGTCACAGGAGCTAAAAATAGAAAAAGCTTGTTAACACTCTAACAGTTGGGTTGTTAACAGTCTAGCAGTCACAGTTTTGATTGGATCATCATCAAACTTTGTCAGAATGTTTGTCTCAATGAAATACAGATCGAGTTCGAAGATGGGTTATCTCGGGTCAAAAACTAGGTCACAGGAGCTAAAAATAGAAAAAGCTTGTTAACACTCTAGAGGCTGCAGTTTTCATCCAAATATTCTGGAAATTTGTCAGGAAGGTTGTTTTGATGATATCTAGGTCAAGTTCGAAGATGGGTCATCTCCGGTCAAAAACTAGGTCACAGGAGCTAAAAATAGAAAAGCTTGTTAACACTCTAACAGTTGGGTTGTTAACAGTCTAGCAGTCACAGTTTTGATTGGATCATCATCAAACTTTGTCAGAATGTTTGTCTCAATGAAATACAGATCAAGTTCGAAGATGGGTTATCTCGGGTCAAAAACTAGGTCACAGGAGCTAAAAATAGAAAAAACTTGTTAACACTCTAGGGGCTGCAGTTTTCATCTAAATATTCTGGAAATTTGTCAGGAAAGTTGTTTTGATGATTTCTAGGTCAAGTTCGAAGATTGGTCATGTCCGGTCAAAAACTAGGTCACAGGAGCTAAAAATAGAAAAAGCTTGTTAACACTCTAGGGGCTGCAGTTTTCATCCAAATATTCTGGAAATTTGCCAGGAAGGTTGTTTAGATGATATCTAAGTTAAGTTTGAAGATGAGTCATCTCCGGTCAATAACTAGGTCACAGGAGCTAAAAATAGAAAAAGCTTGTTAACACTCTAGTGGCTGCAGTTTTCATCCAAATATTCTGGAAATTTGTCGGGAAGGTTGTTTTAATGATTTCTGGGTCAAGTTCGAAGATGGGTCATATCCGGTCAAAACCTAGGTCACAGGAGCTAAAAATAGAAAAAGCTTGTTAACACTCTAGTGGCTGCAGTTTTCATCCAAATATTCTGGAAATTTGTCAGGAAGGTTGTTTTGATGATTTCTAGGTCAAGTTCGAAGATGGGTCATCTCCGGTCAAAAACAAGGTCACAGGATCTAAAAATAGAAAAAGCTTGTTAACACTCTAGTGGCTGCAGTTTTCATCCAAACATTCTTGAAATTTGTCAGGAAGGTTGTTTTGATGATATTTAGGTCAAGTTCGAAGATGGGTCATCTCAGGTCAAAAACTAGGTCACAGGAGCTTAAAATAGAAAAAGCTTGTTAACTCTCTAGTGGCTGCAGTTTTCATCTAAATATTCTGGAAATTTGTCAAGAAAGTTGTTTTGATGATTTCTAGGTCAAGTTCAAAGATGGGTTATCTCCGGTCAAAAACTAGGTCACAGGAGCTAAAAATAGAAAAAAGCTTGTAAACACTCTAGTGGCTGCAGTATTGATTCAATATTCAAATATTCTGGAAATTTGTCAGGAAGGTTGTTTTGATGATTTCTGGGTCAAGTGCTAAGATTGGTCATGTCTGGTCAAAAACTAGGTCACAGGAGCTAAAAATAGAAAAATCTTTTTAACACTCTAGTGGCTGCAGTTTTGATCCCAATTTCCTGGAAATTGGTCAGGAAGGTTGTTTTGATGATTTCTAGGTCAAGTTTGAATATTGGTCGTGTCCGGTCAAAAATTAGGTCACATTGCCCAATTATGGAAAAATCTTTATAACACACTAGAGGTCACATGTTTGACACAGTTGTCATCAAACTTGGCCATGATGCTTGTTTAAGACATTGCTTGGATGCGGTTGTGTCAGGTGAGCGATCCAGGGCCATCATGGCCCTCTTGTTTTTTTAAACTGATTTCAACAAACAATTTGATTATTTAGTGATCCGTCCATCTGGATAACTAACCAGTATTTACTGATTTTTCAGCAAAAAAAAAACTGCCTTCTTATGAAGCCATTTCTCTTTAAGGTGAAAAACTGCCCTCTTATGTCACCATTTCTCTTCTCTTTTAGAAAGTGATAAACCACGTTCTCAATTCCCCATTTCTCTTTTAGAATGGTAAATCACGTTCTCATGCTGCCATTACTCTTTTAGATAGTGATAAACCACGTTTCTCTTCTAGAAAGTGATAAACCCGTTTCTCATGTTGCCATTTCTCTTCTAGAAAGTGATAAACCCTGTTCTCATGTTGCCATTTCTCTTTATGAAAGGGATATACCATGTTCTCATGTCACCATTTCTCCTTTAGAAAGTGATAAACCATGTTCTCATGTCGCCATTTCTCTTGCAGATGTCCAAAAGCAATGATATTCATACAAGTATCAAGTGGTATTGAGTCATTTCAATCAATCAGACCAAAAATTATAAAAAGTTATGTACAAAATAATCATATTTCTGAATTTTTTTTATAAAAATACTACTTTGTTAATTTTGTTATATTAATTTCCTGCAGCACGCACCTTTAACAGTTAAGCAGTTGGTGAAAATTTTTCAAAGGCATGAAGTTGGCATGCATCAATTTCATTTATTGCATATTCTGACATTATTTAAAGAATCAATATTCTATATCATATTGACAGTTGAAAATCGGTGATACATCAGTATACATGTAGCAATTTCCGATGACAGCCTTAATTGAAATATCTATAATTGTCAATGAACTAGACCATAAAGCAAATTCAGCATGATCCAAGAATTTTACGACCTTTGTAAATATGTATTACTAAAATGTTGCTACCAAGAAGAAGAAATGACATTTATGATAATGAATTAGGCTTTACAAGGTGTTTTAATGGTGTACTTTGTGTAGATACAAGTTCCTGAAGAATTTTCTCCGGCTGTATTACATACAATACTAATATTGCAAAAACAAAGGGGGTTTAGCAACAATTTGGGAACAAGGAAAGGTATAGCAATGCATGAAAATTGAAGTAATGAATTTATAGTCATTTGGGGAAAAAACTACCAATTTGTGAATATTGACAAGAGTTTAGGGAAAACGGAAATTTCTAGCATTTTAAGCCTCTAGTTTCTCGTTTTAAGACCATTTTATAATTACAAAAATAGTTGTCAGTGCTTGGTGCTTTAATGATATATTGTATTATTTGTTTGAAGGAAACAAAAAACCACACAATCCCATAAATCTTTCCATTAAAGTTTTTTATTTCTGTCTGGTTAAAAAAAGTAGAAAACAAAATCCAATTTGTGTATTGTGTATGCCAAAGTTCAGAAAAGATTACTTTTTAACATGCTTTTATAATTGATTTTTTCCAGGGAGACTCGTTTTTTGTAAGACATTGTCTGAGGCTATCCTTACAGGTGTAATAAATATCATAATATTTAATAAACAAACTTTCTATTTTCTCCCAGCTTTCACAGAGAATGGATTGTAGGGTTGTTGTTTTTTAGGTTTTTTGCCACTACAATACTTTTTATTACAGAATACCCAGTAAAATTTGGCCTTCAATATAATTTATAATAGTAGATTTTTTTTTTTATAACTTTAAGCTTTTTTGTTGTTTGGTTGCTTAAAATTGTTATTTGTTTATTGGACAAAGTTGGTTTGGGAGTAATTGGACTCTGTAACACAATTTATAGGACAATATTCAAGCTTTTCTGGTTTTTATATAATGAGTCCAAGGCCTTTTCAAGCTATTTTGGAAAAAGACCCATTGCTGAAATTGGGAAAATTTTGGGAAATTTGAGATTTTTCTAGAACCTGAAAAACTACCTTTTCAATGATAATTAAGTTTTTTATTAATGTGTAGGATCATTATAATTCCTCACTTGTTTAAGAATCAAGTCAGAAACAGTTAAATTTTTCTAAGAAGTTTAAACAAGCAAGTTTTGTTTGGAAGGTATTTAGAAATATGTTTTGAAAATTGGATTAAATGAGGTAATTTTGAATTGGGAATGGGACCTTATAGGGCGGGGGGGGGGGGGGGGGGGGGGGGGGGGGGGTAATTAGACAAAGATGCTCTGAAGGCACAAGTTAGGACTTGAGGCAAGACAATAGAACACTTATTTCCCTCAAATATGAAATAAATCAACTACCTATGGTGGTATAAGGACCTGTGGCAATGATAAGTATAGGATGCCAAGTGAGTGACCTGAAAACACTTGAACATAGAAGCTCAAGTTACAGAGACAGGTATTTGTGAGAAGACTTTGTTTTAATTTATGATCCGAAACTTGACAAGTACTTATATTTTGTACTTACATTATTAATCTCCACTAATTAAGGTAAGATCCAAGGTCTCTCAATTACAAAGAGGTTAAAGTTAAAAAAGTCAATTAAAATAAAAGGGGGCCCCTTTGGGATACATTTAGGGCCCGCGTTTCATATTAAACGTAAACCCTTTGAAAATTTAAAACCCCAAATTTAGGAAATTTACTTAAGACCGGAGGTTAATTTTATTAAATTTCTTTACCTTAAGTCAACTACTGTGGACTATAAATTAGATAATAATTATTATAATAAATATAATCATTTTCCTGAGAGAAGTTAAACAATTCAATGGCAGACCCTTTTATTCGCAATGTTTCATGCTATTTAGAAATTCAGTCATGAAATAGGAGTCAAAAGACAAGACTTTCTTTTTGAAAAGCAAAATTGTCTCAGTTGTGGTCTTAACACGCAGCCCAGGGTTTCATATATTGTATTTTACAATGGAACTGACGCTAGAAGAGCAGATTCTTGTGCTAGCACAAGGGATACAAACAGTTAGAATAATTTGGGGTCAGAGTAGATTATTACTTAAGTTTATAGAGAATTTTAAGAAAAATGTTAAAGGTTTTTGCCCAAGGTTGAAAATTTATATAAAATCTCCTAAGAATATTCAGAGAAAAACATAGATTTTGTCTTTATCCCCAGCCGATGGAATCGGGAGGGGGATATAGTTTTGGCGTTCTCGTCCGTCCTTCCGTCCGTCCATTTGTCTGTCCGAGCAAACATTTGATTATTATGAGCTTCATTCCGTAGTTAAATAAAGAACAAAAACTCATAAAATTCAAATTAAGAGCTTTTTTTGTTTTTGTTTTTATGAGCTTATTTTGCTTATGGACGTTGGTCCAGGTGGTGTTTATGAGCTGATTTGCCTCATAAACATCAAAAGTTGGTACGTCAGTCCATCCTTCGGTCCGAATTTCGTTTCCGGACTAGTTCTCTGAAACTACAACGGAATTCAACAAACCTTTATGGGAATCAACAATATCAAAAGGCGATGTGCATATCGTCGGCTTGTTCCAGTCAGACCCTTTAACTCAGAGTTATGGCCCTTGATTAGATGTGTAGTATGCATATAGAGTAAAAATCGTTTCTGTGCTACTTCTCTGCAACTACTGGCTGGAATTCAACGAAACTTTATTGGAACCTTCAATATCAAGAGGGGATGCGCATATAGTTGGCTTGTTCCGGTCCGACACTTTAACTCAGAGTTATGGCCCTTGATTAGTTATGCAGTATGCATATAGAGTAAAAATCGTTTCCGCGCTACTTCTCTGCAACTACAGGCTGGAATTCAACGAAACTTTAAGGGAACCTTCAATACCAAGAGGGGATGCGCATATCATCGCTTTGTTCTGGTCAGACACTTTAACTTAGAGTTATGGCCCTTGATTAGTTATGCAGTATGCATATAGAGCAAAAATCATTTCTGGGCTACTTCTCTGCAACTACTGGCTGGAATTCAACAAAACTTTATGGGAACCTTCAATACCAAGAGGAGATGCGCATATCGTCACCTTGTTCGGGTCAGACACTTAAACTCAGAGTTATGGCTCTTGATTAGTTAATTTTGCAGTATGCATATAGAGCAAAAATCGTTTCCGCGCTACTTCTCTGCAACTACTGGCTGGAATTCAACAAAACTTTATGGGAACCTTCAATACTAAGAGAAGATGCGCATATCATTGCCTTGTTGGGGTCAGACATTTTATCAAGAGGAGATGCTCATATCGTCGGCTTGTTCCAGTCAGACCCTTTAACTCAGAGTTATGGCCCTTGATTAGTTATGCAGTATGCATATAGAAAAATATTCGTTTCTGCGCTACTTCCCAGCAACTACTGGCTGGAATTCAATGAAACTTTATGGGAACCTTCAATACCAAGAGGAGATGGGCATATTGCGCCTTGTTCTGGTCAGACATTTTAACTTAGAGTTATGGCCCTTGATAACTTATGCAGTATACAATCAGAGCAATAATCGTTTCCGTTCTACTTCTCTTTAACTACTGGGTGGAATTCAATGAAACTTTATGGGATACGAAGAGATGTGCATATAGTAGCCTTGTTCCGGTCAGACACTTATAATTCAGATTTATGGCCCTTGATTAGTAATGCAGTATGCATACATCTCATTGGCATTTCCAGATATTACTATTTAACACAGAGTTATGGTTCTGTTATTGCCCTGAATATATATCAAGTTCAAAGAATATTACTGTTTATGCCATGATAAATATATAAATAAAGCCTTATGTCTTCAGTTGTTGTGTTAGTAATAACCAGTACTCAGCGGGGGATATAAATTCACGAATTTGCTTGTTAAGATTTTAGATACTATGGATACAAACAGAATTAAGGGACAGTTTTGATTGATATTAAATAGTTTATGAAACTATTTCTTGCTGAAGCAATAGACTTTATTATCTTACTTTACATTGCTATTTAGAATTTTTAGTGCAGCTAACTGTCAAATTTAGTAAGGCATCTAGTATGTCAGACTTCTTAAAGAATTAAAAACATTCAATGAAAATTTTTTATGATCAAATCATATATATAATTGAAGTATGAAGGCATAAAGTATCAGTAGTCCCAATATTTTGACTGCAAGACTGATAGATTTTACAAACTGATATTACATAGATGTCGGTCTTGATGTAAGGGCGACCATCGTTTATATAATGAAAAGCCCTGGCTCCTAAGTTGTTGGGCATGCAGTATCAGTATAAAGATGGGCCAGGTGGCGCCAACTGTGACCCAGTCTGTACTTAACCAGAATGTAGGGGATAAAAGGGTAATCCCTGTTCTTCAGATTATGCCATTGTGCAATATTAAAATTCAAATACTTGAAATAATATTTATGAATTTTGAAAAATTAGAAATAAAATTGACAAAAAATATTGTTAGTATATATATTGGTTTTTAAGTAAGGAAGGTGTTTTTTGGGGGGGAAGTAGGGGGGTGGGGGCGGTTCTTGAGATGAGAAACAGGTCGAGGGGGTTAATCAGTAAGGTGTTTCATATCCCACAGCTTTAAATTACTGACAGAATTGTTCTGCCCAGCATATCAGTTTGAAAAATGGATAAATGTCTAGAATTTAGCAGCCTACTACCATTACCATTTGTCTTCTCTGTTGTACACTCTTGAGCCAGGCACAATTTGCCAGTATAAATGGAATCTGAGATAAAGGCGTTATAATTTTCTTTCTCTGGGAATTTATTGAAATTTAATGCTTTCTTGATAACTTTTTTATGGATCTGAGGTAAGAATTATTTGAATATAATTTTCGCAGTTAATTCAAATTTTTTTGTGCAATTAGCTAGAATTTTTGTAGGGTGGAAACTGGATTGTGTGATTTTTTTTGTTTTTTTTTGGTTTTAGCATTTTAGTGTTTAAATATTACTGAGAAAATTATCTTAATGATAGGCCGTTTAGTGGGAATTGTTAACTGAAATGAAATAAACAGTAAATTTTGTTCTAAAGTTGATTCATCTTTAATCCAGCTATGGTGCCAAAAAGCGACAAAACTGAAGAAAAAAATCTTTTTTTTAGAGAGAAAGGAGATTTAACAATATTAGAGAGCTATTAATTTCTTCAAAAAAAATTTTGGAGAAGAAAAAAAAGATAAAAGATCTTAGTACCCATAAATCTTATTTTTTTAAACTGAAGAGACAATGTACCATTAAATGGATTGACTGTTAATAATGCTGTTTGTAATGGCACTCTAGAGTGAACATATCATTCTAGTGCCATACTCTTACCATCTTGTCTTCTTATATACCTCTTCCATTTGAAAGCCATTTCAATAGAAAGATTTATTTTCAAGAGAAAACAAAAATTATTATAAGGCAATGACACAAGAAAGTAAACTGTTTTCTTTCACAAATTTATTCAGTTCTTGTTGGCATTCTCTCATTCAGATAATATTGTGCTCATTAGATATAAATAAATTTGTTAGCAGAATTGGTATGGGAGGAGATGTTAGCCATTATAATTTACAATAATCATGAGAGCCTCCCACCTCCCTCCCTTCATGCTGAATAAATATATATGTATTCTATGGGATAAATTAACGAAAAGTCATCCAAATTTATGGTTAACATACATTCTCCCAAAGTTTTATTACAGATATTATGCATATTTTGAATTGTACTTTGAAGTAAATTTATAAGGTTTGTGTGTATATGGGGAATATATCCCCTCTATGGGCAATTCTCCCCTCTATGGGCAATATCTGTCTTCTACATGGACAAAAATATCTCAGAATCTAGCTTTGACACATCAAAATATTTTGACGAGTGATTTAAAAGTATGGCCCGTATTTATGCAATGGAACTGACTGCAAACTTGGTCCTCCTTTCTGAATTGCTCTTGTGAAATGTTGAGACAGATGGACTGAACAATCACACTAGATTAGGCCGTACCAGATAAGAAGTCTTGTAAAATGCTGTAAAATATTGTGGATAACAAATTTATAAAAATTGCCATAGTAATTTGTCAAATTTAGACTTTAAAATATTGACTGGACTAGGCAGGACTAATGTCTTATAATATTTTGCTTTATTGTAATTTTTTTTTATGTGAAAATTTATCCAAGATCATATGTAGCAACATAATATTTTTTGAAGTGTTTTATTTTATATATTTAACATTGTGAAGGGTGTAACATCAGAATTTTAGGCTTTTGTGATTTTAGTTTATGCAAAACAGCATATTAAAAATTTGACAGTTCTTATTAAATAGTTTGAATGAAATGGTTAAGCAGACATTGGTAGGTTGAATAAAATGGGCTGTACCAAATGTGAAGTGAAAAGGGAGGGCAGGGAATAAATAATAAGTCTGCATGACTAGACTAGGCCAATCTCTACTGGACAAGAAAAGGTAATGCAGGGCACGAGAGAGCAAAGCAGGACAGGAAATAATAGGTCTGCATAACTGGACTAGGCAGGACTCTACTGGACAATAAAAGATAATGCAGGGCATGAGAGAGCAAAGCAGAACAATTGATAATAGGTCTGCATGGACCCTACAGGACAATAACAGATAATGCAGGGAACTAGAGAGCAAAATGGGACAGGGAATAATATGTCTGCATGACTTGAATAGACAGGACTCTACTGTACAATGAAAAGGTAATGCAGGGCATGAGAGAGAAAAACAAAACAGGGAATTATAGGTCTGCATAACTGGACTAGGCAGGATTCTACTGGACAAGTAAAAAATAATGCAGGGCACTGGAGAGCAAAGCAGGACAGGGAATAATAGGTCTGCTTGACTGGACTAGGCCAGACTCTGTTGGACAAGAAAATGTAATGCAGGGCATGAGAGAGCAAAACAGAACAGTTAATAGTAGGTCTGCATGACTGGACTAGGCAGGACTCTACTGGACAAGAAAAGGTTATGCAGGACATAAGAGAGCACAGCAGGGTCTGCATGACTGGACTAGGCAGGACTCTACTGTACAATAAAAGACAATGCAGGGCATAAGAGAGCAAAGCAGGACAAGGCATAGTAGGTATACATGACTAAGACTCTACTGTACAATGAAAAGGTAATGCAGGGCATGAAAGAGAAAAACAAAACAGGGAATTATAGGTCTGCATGAATTGACTAAGCAGGCACCAGAGAGCAAAACAGGACCTGAGAAGAAAAGATGAAGTGCAGGAGAGGACAGGAGAGAACATTTCTAGCATTTATTTTCCTGTACAGATGCAGAGATATTGCTATAGAAACGAAGAAATTCGACAAGTCATGCATAATGGGTATGAGAAACTGATCAGAAATACAAAAAAAGAATGAATTCTCTAGTAACTGCAATATTATGACTAGTTTGTCATTCTGCTATCTTATTAAATGACATATCCTTGATGGAACAGCCCCTGGAAATGAAATATTTTAAGATGGTAAGGAGTCTGCTGGACTAATTGAATCGTGGTAGTAATTGATCAGGGAATTAGTGGGAACACAAAGAGTCAAGTTGCATATTGCAGTGATTGATGTCTGAGGACAAGATTGGAGAAAATGTCCTATTTTGTTAGATAAATGAGTAACCATTTACAGCAAAACTTGTCTGAAAAGACCAGACATGGAAAATTGACAGTGTTTTGGAAAATGTGTTCTTTGTTTAATGTTACGTAAATAATTACAGGGAAAAATAATACGAAAATCTCTGTCTTTGAAGATCAATTTTGGGGAAAATGTCTTTATTGTTAAAAAATGAGCAAACAGATACAGTAAAACTGCTATATTTTCAATACACAATATTTGTCTTATCTGCTTGTTAGTAAGTAAACAGTTTAAACTGAAAAGATAAGCTTATGAAACTAGACAGACTATTTGGGGAAAATATCCTTTTTGATTGTATCTAATTTATTTTAAAGAACTTTTCATAGACCATTGATTTAACACGGAAAGATGGTCTATGTTGATTGATTTTCTCTCAAAATCTGTAAATTTATTTTGAATTTGAGCCGTGTCATGACAATCTGATCCTGATCAGACTGCGCGGATGAGCAGGCTGGTCTGGATCCATGCTGGTCACAAACCCATTATGTTGGTTTTGTCATGGCACGGCTCATTTGTTGATTCAGTTTAATTGAATGTTGTCAGGTGCATTTTATCAGTACTTCTAAAAATAGATTTCCTCCAAACATTAAAATAACTCTTCTTAATGTTAATTTATTTTCAGATATTGAAGTTACCAATGGCATTTCAACACTACAATATACCCATGACCTTGAGGTCGTGTACCCAGCACCACATGACCTTCAGACTAGGATTTCAGAGGAAGTTGACATTCCTTCTTGTATCCCAGAAGAGTTCAAGGTCACAGAGCAGAATGGGCAGACTTTTGAGGTTTTCCTTGATACACTACTGCGGATTGATTCAGCCGTTACCAGGGGAACCAACTTGACCTTCACCTTTTGGTTTGAGGACAATGATGAGGACATGGTTATAGAGCTTTGTGAGAACTGTACAAGTATCAGCATAGTAAGTTATTTTGATTGTCAGTCCACTTTCCCCTCACCACTGTGGGTTAGAATCCCAACAGGGACTTTGGATTCTTTCATGTGAGGAAGCTATCCAGCTAGCTTGTGGAATGTCGGTGGTTCTACTCAGGTGCCCTTCGTGCCTGAAATAATGCATGGAAAAGTCTTATTGTGTGAATTTACAGCATCTCAAGCTTAGATATTTTACATATGGCATTGTCCTGAAAGTATAAAAAATTAAAGTGCTTATAGCTTAACTTTTGTGATAGCAAGTTGTCCATCTGTTGTTGTTGCTATCTTTGAACAACATCTCCTGAACTTCAAGGTGAGTTTTGACCAAACTTCACAGGAATGATCCTTAGATGTTCTTCTTCAAAAGAAGTATAAAGTAACTTGAGCTATAATAATGTTATATGAAGATAAATATTTGGCATTTTGCAAGATTTTGATTTTAAATCATTAAGTGGAAACCTAAACCTTGATGTTATTATATTGTATGCACATTGTAAAAATGAATGGCCAAATCTCTCTCACTCCTTTTGGATCTGCATATTTAATTTTCAGCAAGGTGATCAACATCAGGGATATTTTGGCACTGTTGTTTTATGAACTTTTATGCGGATAAAATTTAACATAATATGCATCAAATGAAAATTATTGAAGTAAAAATGAACTTTATTTCACTAGCATGCCAATAAATGCCTAATCTTTATACTGGGTGGAATGAGTTCTCAAATGTAATCTAACAAATATTTTTTTGGCAAATTATCTTAAGTTAGTGCTCAAATTCAGCTGGTTTACCATTCGTTTATTTCTAAATGCAGACAAAATGTTAATTTGGTGAATTTTACTTTCTTTTTCCCCTGTTTTTTAAGATACATTTTGTTGGTAGATGATCCCTTTGGAAATTTTACATCTAGAACTTGAAATTGGCGCTACAATGTCTGTCAAATATTTTAAATAGTTTTAAGGTAAAATTTATATGGAATGCATATCTCTTAAATTTTGTATAATTTTCTCATAAAAAGTAGGCATATCTTTACCATTATAGACCAATTAAAATGAGATAATTCTACATCAATCGCTCCTCTATAAAACAGAAATGATTATTATAGTCCCGATATTTTCCTTTCTATCATTGATTAAGGTTTAATTATAAGTTTATTGTATTGAATTGTATTTCATATAAGACAAACGTATTGAAGTTATGGGAATTTTATGGAATCTATATATAGAAATGATGCGTACGAGGTGCGTGATGTCTCCAGTTTTAGCTCGAACATTTTTAAGACTAATAACTTGAAGAGTTCGCATGTTCAAATAAAGACGTTTTAGTGAATTATGTAGCATTTCCTACTTTTCCACAGGAAATCTTATCGCGTTACCACGGTAACCAAATACATAACAATAATTAAAGTAGAATCTTTTCAGTGTGTTTGCCCAACTTGAAGCTAATTATCAGATGTTGTTTAATTCCTCTTTGGAAAGTTTACTTTGGTGTAAATTCTCCCGTTAATTAGCCGGTAAGCTTTTACTAAATTTCAATCAATAAAGCACGAGCTTTAAAAACTGGAGACAAGCTTCTTCGCGTACTAAAAAGTACTTTCACCGTAGTCTTCATGTACTAATGCTGTGCTCTGATTGGTGGATTTTCGCAGCTTATTGTAAAGTTAATGGTTATTAGTTTTTGTGGGGCGCATGTCTTGATTAAAAACTTAAAAACCGAAACGAAATGAGATAAACTATGCATACTTGTATTAAACGTGTGTAAGAGAGTGAAGAAATTTTTTTTGAAAGGTTTGTTGTAGCATGACAGATATTGTTGAAATAAAAGTTGGATCTTGGTCCAGGTGAAATTAGACATTGTAAGTCCGGCACAAAATATGGAGACCACTTGTTGGAGGAGTTTTCTAACTTAATAAGTTGGTTACATGTAATTACAGAAGACCTCTATTTCAAATGAGTTTAAGGAACCTTAAAGAATGAACATGAGTTCTTCTTGTTTAATTAATCAGAGACAGCTTTTATTTGTTACCTTTCAATGGTCAAATATTGACTGCTGATTTTAAATGGGTCATGTCATAAGGTCAAAGGCAATATTGTAATAATAATTGAATTTTAAAAAATGTTACCTAAAATGGCTGAATAAATAAATAATAATTTATAATGGTCATGAAGATGAAAAGTGAAAGGTCAAGGTCATTGTGATATTAATACTGTGGTGGTGTTTGTAGTTTACCTTCTAGAGCAGGTCAGTGAGCCACTTTAAATTCACCAGAATACAGTACCTGGGCAGGCTGTCAATCAGTTTACCAGTACTATTTGCCTTCACTTACGCAAGGATTTGATATTACTTCTGTACATGCCACAGCATGGTACAGTGCAAATGACCGAAGAAAGGGTTTCATGATAAATCACAACGGAAGTGACCTTCACTGTCTTGGAAACGAACCCGGATTGCCTGATTCATAGTCCAACATTCTACCGATTGAGCTAACCAGACAGTACGCTGATATTAATACTAACATCAGTTCTATTGGTCTTCTTGTGTATTCTGTAACATTGATGGTACTGCTGAAATGAAAAAATACAAAAAGAAAAATGCAAGTTTCAGCATGAAAAAATAATTGTTGAAATACACTAAGCCCTGTGGAATGCTTGTACATTATCTTTAAATGAGCATTAAATTGTTAGGGTTTTTTTTGGCATTTGAGAACTACCAATAACATGGAAGTAAATTGATGGATTTTGACAATTTTATGAAACACTTCAATTTTCTTAAGGAGGATTTATAGCTTACAAGCTTGTAAAAAGCTGCAATTAAACCAGTTTCATTTTAATTTGGAGGGGATTCTTAGGCCAATTGTTAGCTTTGAATTCAGATCCATGAGGCATGTTGAATTCTATCTTATGAAGGAAGCTATAGGTCTTGTAGATTGATGGATTCTTACATGTGCCACAAAGATAATGCATTAGTTGAACATCTCAAGTCTTCCTCTACCAGTACAGGTGGAAGTTATCATGTCTTTTTCAATATAAATATTTTGGTTTGACTTAAAACAGAAAAAAAGTGAATCGGATTAAATGATAATTCATTTTGGTAGTTGGTCTGTAGTTAAGCACTTGGTATTTTGGTCTTTCAAGTTAAGCACTAAGAATTGGGTGTTTAGATAAGCCCCAAATATTTGGTCTTAAGTTAAACAGTAAGTATTGGGTGTTTAGTAAAGCATCAAATATTGGGTTGTTATATATTAAGCACTACTGATATTGGATATTTAGTAAAGCACTAAGTATAGGGTCTTTGCTTTTCAGTAAAGCACTTAGAAGCGGGTCTTAAGTTAAGCATTAAGTATTGAGTCCTTGGTTAAGCACTGCTATAGTTTTAGGTCTTTAGTTAAGCACTAAGATAAGGTTCTTTAGTTAAGCACTCAGTATTGGGGCTTTAGTTAAGCCCTTTGTTAAGCACTGTTATAGTATTGGGTCTTTAGTTAAGCATTTAGATAAGGGTCTTTACTTAAGCATGAAGTATTGTGTTGCTAGTTAAGCACTAGCATTGGGCATATTTAATAGTTAAGCACTTAGAATATGATCTTTGGTTAAGCATGAAGTATTGGGTCTTGAGTTAAGCAGTGCATTAGTTTTGGGTATTTAAATATGATAAATGATAATAAATGATAGATGTGACATAAGTTTCATAATATCAAAAATATAACAAAAATTTTTTATAAACCGAAAAAAAAATAATTTGAGCATGTTGATTAAATTATGTTTTAATAGAACAATATTCATTATCTAACAAAGTCATGCCAATGTGTAATGTTGCAAACTACAGTAAACTTCGCTTATAGCGAACTCATTGGGACATTCATAATTTGTTCATTATATCCGAAGTTCCTTCTAAGCATAAAGCGAATTAGTTCCTTGTATAGCGAACAGATTAACATAACATAACGAACTGATTGTTTACCATCGTGCGCCTTTGTGAAGAGCATTTGATTCACAAAGAAAAGATCATGCTCATGCAGGATCAAGTGATCCTGATTTTATTTTCATTGTTTTATGTTTCTAGAATTTAACGTGTTTTGCTAGACTTAAATGGTAAATATTCAAAAATATTAAAAATTGCTGATTTGCAGAGAAACCAAACTATTTACAAATAACAAATCAAATACATGTACAAAAATATTCGGATCAAAATAAGGATCAATTTTAGGATCAGGATCAATATTTGGTTCAACTGAAAAATAGCCGTATCATGTACAAATAACAATAAATTTATTCTAAAATTTCATTAATTTGCTAGTACAAGTCCAGTTTTATCAAATTAATATTAGATATTTAATTTATAAGGATAAAAAATGAAGAAAAATAGAGCTTTTAAATTTGATCCTAATCCTTTAATATTTGTAAACACGGGTCCTGGGCTTTTCGTTTTCCTTCCATGATTAAGAATAAACAAGATTTTCGATTTTTCATTCCTTTCATATTGAATATCTTCTTTTATATTTTAAGGGTGACTTTAACCACGGATTTATAATATAAATCCGTGCTTTAACTGATAAAATATGTAGATTTCTTTCCATTTCAATCGAGCCTTCTTTAAAGTTTTCAATGGAGTATGCTTGCAAGCATGCTGATTATGTTAAAAAAACGGATTATAAATTATCATAATTATTCTACTCGAGCAAAAATATTTAAGAAAAAATAAATAGAAGAATTAAAGGAATAACCGTTTTATTTTGGTGAAAAGAACTCATGCTAAAATATCCTAAATAGAAAACTATTGCGTACTTTTTTACTAATTCATTTTCATAGATGTATTGAAGTTCATTCAACAATAAACGGTAAATTCGGCCGCCAATGAAAACGAAACATGCGGGTTCTATTTACGGATAGCCTGTATTTTGGAGTTCGTTATAAAAGTGTAATTTTCTGTACTTTTAACCAAATTGGGACTAAGAAATGAGTTCCTTATAAGCGATAATTCCTTATAACCGTGTTCGCAATAACCGTATATTTTTATATTAAATAAAGAAGGGCAAAATTCGGGCCAAAATAAATTGTTCCTTATAACCGGAAGTTCGCTATATCCGTGTTCGCTATAAGTGAAGTTTACTGTATATGCTTGGAATAATGCATAGCTGTCATATATAAAAGGGGAAGAACTTCAATCTCTTCCTTTATCAACAACAGTATACAATAGCTATTATTAACAGACAAAGTACCAAATTGTTCTTTGGTGTGTTGTTTTTTGTTTCGGTATCAGAAATTAGTGGCATAAAAAAAATGTAATGTAAGATTTTTGAAAACTTGGCACATGGCTTGCCATTTTGCATAGGGCTTATCAGCAGCACACATTAGTAGCCTGAAAGGAGGCATTGTCTGGAGGGGGAACCTGGTATATACAGTGGTGTGAAGATTGGCTGACGTATCATGTCTTGATTGTTCACTACCAGTAATTTGCTCTCTGACAATCTTAGGAAGGTTATTAGAAAAGCATGATTTAAAATGACACCATGTTGTACATGAGAAAAATGTTGAAATTTAGAGAACATTGTTTCGTGTCTTTATATATATGTTTTTATTTTCTCAAGAGAGGGAGTAGAGGGGGAAGTGGGAGTGAAAGAAATGGTGTTGATTTGGGAAGGAATTAGGATTGGTTTGGGGAAGGAAATGGGGTTGAATGGGGGTTGGTTGAGGGAAAAAAATGGGGTTGAATGGGGGTTGGTTTAGGGAAGAAATGGGGTTGGTTTGGGGGAGGAAATGGTTTGGTTTGGAGAGGAAATATCGTTTGTTTGGGGGAGGAAAATGGGGTTGGTTGGGGGAGAAAATGGGGTTGGTTGGGTGTTTGTTTATGTAGGAAATGGATTGGTTGGGAAAGGAAAATTAACGGGTACGGAGAGCCTGAATGCTTCATTTTCACATTTAAATAATTCAAACTCATTATAGAAAGTACTGAATTAAGTCTATTATATACAAATTCACCAATGTAAATTATTACAAAAGAAAAAAGAAATTAAAATTACAGGAAGCAAGGAAGAGTTCGGAATAAAACAAAACACGCATTGCCTATTTCCATTTAAATGTAATTACATAATCTAAACATTGCACAACCAGATGTTGCCTTATTTTATATAATATGAGGAAGACAGAATTAATATACAATTTTCCCAGATTTATAAATAGCGAAACATTTGCTCTTTATCATCTCATAGCCATGAAAGATGGCACATCTCATGGATTCTGGGTACATCTGCCATACTGTCAGAAACTTGCTGGGAGAAGCCAAATTGGTTTGAAAATCTTCCAAAATATCATTAAGGAAAATCAAAGATTGAGAGCACATGTTAGCTTTGTTGAGTCTAAATCGTGTTTTATACCGTTTGAAATTGGCTTACCTCAATTACACTGTTAACTTGTGTTTTCATTGTGGCATTCTTTGCCAAAAAATGATTTTTTTCTTTTTGGAAAAAAGAGAGATGAAATGAATAGGTCTGTTGTACTGGTGTATGTGTTTCTCTATATATAATTTCCATGAATGTTTTTGAATATGTAGAGTTTGATGTAATTTCTATAAATATTCTTCTGATAGAAAAGTTTTGCCAGATGTAATGATGTAAATTATTCCAAATGTATTGTGGTGGCTTGATGGTAATGGTATCTGCCTCTCAACCCAGGGATCATGGGTCAGAGCCCTTCTCTGGTCATGACCATGTTAAATCATGTTTGACCTAAGTGCTGGTTTGTTCCAGTAAATGGGCTATAAGTTGCAAAATCTCATTTCACAATCAAGCTTAATTAGATATGCTTAAACTTAAATTATGCCTTGAATTTATAGAGACAAAATCAGATGTCATGTTAGCGGTAAAAGGTCAGTCAGAATCATGCAATGTAAATAGTAAAAGGTCAGATGCAATGCTAAGCAGTAAAAGTTGAGATGCAATGTTAAAAGAAAAAGTTTAGATGCAGTGTTTACAGTAGGAGGCCAGATGCAATATTAAAATTAGAAACGTCAAATGTAATGTTAACAGCAGAAGGTCTAATTCAATTTTAACAATAGAAAGTTAGATGCAATGTTTAGAAAAGAAGGACAGAAGGAAGCAGTGTTAACAGTAGAAGTTCAGATTTGTGCAAAATCTCAGATCATACACTCACTCTGTTTTTTTCCAGAATGACTATTGTAATTGTGAAAAATGACCAAAAATTAAAAGTTTTGCCATGCTATTATTAAGAACAACACAAAAATATGATTTTCAATATATTTCTGGGTATATTTCTCAATAGTCATCTTCAAATTGCCCCAGCTGATCAATGTTAGAAATCAAAATTATATGTTTTTAGGCTTTTGGACCTCAGTGGAGTTCCTTTAAGATGACATCTTAACTGGTGTGCAACTTTAAATGAAACTTACTAGGAAGAGTTCTTGGGTGGTACTATACAAAAAATTTCTAATATCAGTCTCGTTGATATATAACAAAATATCTGCTAAACTAAAAATTTATAAACAAATTCAGTTGGCATTTAGCTTGATCTTCATGCCTTGTGTCTCATTGTTGAATAAGCAATCTAATCTAAGGACATCATAGCTCCCTTGTTACAATTACAGTAATTAGTGTGGCCTTCTTGTGTGGGAAGGGAAAACATTTGGGGTTTGGACAGAAAGCAAGTTTTCAGATACTTAAAAAAAGAAGAAAAAAAAGAAAAAACAACAAATTTACTCATTCTTTCCATGGAGGCATGGCAAAATTTCAGTGATTTAATACATGAATGTTGTCACAGTAGCATTGCAGAGAACAAGAATCTCTTGAGTATTTTTGACATTGTCAATTCTGTCATCTGTCAAAAGTGATATTTGAAAAATGATAAAATGAGAATTTTATGGTAAAATTGACCAACAGAAATAAGTTGATAGTTTTATGAACAATAGGTTTATTACTTGTGTTTTCTATTCTATTTTCCTATTGAACCACAAACGTCTACTTTTGATTTTGGATGATACCGCCTTGATAGCCTCCTTGCATCAGAATTGCCTTACATTTTCTATAATATAAGAATGAAATCTAGCACTTTAGATTGTCTGGAAGCAAAAAAGTGCAATTCAGTGTGTAAAAGTTCAAATTAAATTGTGATATTTGAAAATTATAGGTGTAAGGGAAATGATGAATTGTTGTATTTTATGACTTATTTTGACAAATGTTGCAGTTTTTTGTTATGTGTATTGTAAGAATCAGTTTCCATAGAAATAGAATTTTCTGAACATTTAGGTCTGTTCTAGCTAATAAGGATCATAAATGAGCCGCGTCACAACAAAACCAACATAGTGCGTTTGCGACCAGCATGGATCCAGACCAGCCTGCTCATCCGCGCAGTCTGATCAGGATCCATGCTGTTCACTTACCAACTCTATTTCAAGTAGAGATACTGATAGCGAACAGCATGGATCTTGATCAGACTGTGCGGATGCGTAGGCTGGTCTGGATCCATGCTGGTCGCAAACGCACTATGTTGGTTTTGTCGTGATGCGGCTCAAATTGAGTTTTCCAAGAAAATGTTAGCTACAAGCACACTATTACATCATTAAACAGTGACTGTGGTAAATTTGTTAAATAGACTATTCCTTTGAAATTTGAAATTTATCTTTCAATATTTAATTATTCACCCAATGAAATTAAGTACAGTCAAACCTCCATTAAAGACCAGCTCCGAATAAAGATCACCTTGTGAATAAAGACCATTTGTCGACAAAGCTTCATTGATTAAATAGAACAAAAATTACCTCCAAATTGAGACCACTTGTCGATAAAGGCAATTTCAGTCTGTCCATTAGATGGCCTTTGCTCACAGGTTTGACTGTAATAGATTGGCCTTTCTTATCTTGGATGGTGCATCCAAGGTGCAAGGGATCTCAACATCAACTTACAAAAATTGACCTACCAACAATATAGAGATATTTTATATGTAATTTTTTTTTTTTTCAAATTATAGGCAATGGCAGCAAACTATAGATATTAACCTACTAAATTTGTGTAATGGTTGTTATTATAATCCAGCTTTCAGTTTGGAACAGTCCATCTTCAGTTTTAGGGATATCAGGGAAAAAACTGGATTTTCGAAGAACCTGTGAAATAACATGGACCCAATGTCCAGGCTGGCCTGGCTTTATTCTGTTGCCAAATGCTTGAACCTTTTGCAGACCTTTTTAAATCTATTTCAGACGGACAAATTACAAAGTAAATGCTTAAAATTGATGTAAATTTCTTGTCAAATCTTGTGCTAAATCTATTAATTTTGATAAATTGAGTCCATGTAACTCCATCTTTTTGGTTTGAAAATGCATTAAAAGGGGGAAAAAACGCTAGTAAAATTTGAATGCATTGAATTACTTTGACATTTTGGCAGACTTTATAATCAGACATGGGCGCCAGAAACCTGTAAAAATGTGTTCGGTTTGTAGCAAGGAGGTGCTGGGGGGGGGGGGGGGGAAGCATTGTTTGGAGCAAAGAGACATGTTGGTGAGCAGTATATTACTTTTGTTAGTTTTTTGAGTGATAGAGGTTGACAAGCAATTTCAGGC
Organism: Ruditapes philippinarum; assembly: GCF_026571515.1. Lineage (NCBI taxonomy): Eukaryota > Metazoa > Mollusca > Bivalvia > Venerida > Veneridae > Ruditapes > Ruditapes philippinarum. The sequence goes on along the minus strand of NW_026862846.1, from coordinate 247,215 downwards.
TGATTATAGAATTAGAGAGAAATTTGTGGGGGTTTAGTTTGAATAATTTGGCAGTAATGTCTTCAAATTAGCTCAAATCCTTTGACACTATTAGCCAGTAATGAATTGGATTGTGAGAAAAAAAAGGATGTTTTTTTTTGTTTGTGTCTGTTATCTATTTTAGTTTATATTTTGATACTTAAGCAAAATAGTTTGGTTTTGAGGTCTGAGGTGGAATTTTGATAGAGTGTATTTTGCAATTTTAATACTTCAGCAAATAGTTTGGTTTTGAAGTCCTTGGTGGTATTTAATAGGCTGTTGACGCTAGGACTTGAAAATTGAATGTATAAATTGAGTATATATTATACAGGAATATTATTTTAAAATGGAAGGGGAAAAGGAGTAGTTGTATAGGGAGAAAATTTAATTTTGGAAAACTTGTAAGTATCATGGTGCTAGTATTTTTTTAATTTGTTTGAAAATTATGTTACAAGGTAAACAGTTTTGTCTATAGAAAAAAAATCACATTTTTAGGAAAATGGAAAATAATTAAAGCAGCATGCCCTCAGATCCATGCAAATTTTTTAATGAAAATTTTGAAAATGTATTTTAAAGTAAAAAATTATAAAGTGAACAAGTAAGTATGAACTTTTGCAAATGGCTTTTGCAGTCCTTATATATTACCAAAAAAGAGTTCAAAATATGCAAAAATTGCCCTTGCTTAGTTAGACACCCAGTAGAAATATGGTGTTAAATAGTACGAATTCAGTCATTTATTCCAAATGACATGCAAATTATTACTTAAGTTTTGATAACTTTTCTTAAAATTTTAGTGCATTTTACTTAAGTTTGATTTTCTTGAAATATTTTGGTTTATCTGGAGGCATGCAGCTTTAAGACTTTTTAGTAAAGGATTATATAGAGGAATTTGACTTTCCGTATTTAAAACTTGTTTGCTTAATGGTTTCTAAGTCTTATGGTGAAAGGCATATTACTTCCCGATTTTGCCAAATAAACTTGTACTAATGGTGTCTTAGTGGACTTACTAAAAGGATAATATGTCACCAGTTGTTATCAAAATAATTTTTACTGGCTGTAGACAGGTGTGAAACTCATCTTACCCTGAACCTGCTGGAACCGAAGGTGGTCTGCCCTTGCCACCAGTATAGAGCCAGGCAAGCCTGCACATCTGTGAAGTGCAGTCTGACCAGGCTCTACTAAGTTTAATTTTTTGACCTTGATACCCCTAAAATTTATAATGTACAGTTCCAAAAATGGAAGCTGGGCAAGTCCATTTAAGAAATTCAGCAAGATAAGGGTAAAAAGGAGAAAATAAGAGGGTAATGCAGATGTAAATTAGCATTTTTCGTGATTAACTGATTTTATATGCAGCAATAGCTGACAGAATTCATGCAACAATAAATTACTTGATTAGTATTGAGGAAAGGTGAAAAAAACTTTGGTGAAATTTTGTGAAAATCAGGTTTTCACTTTAGTCATTATTAGGTTCATTAAAGGATTTTCCAATGGATTTTATGATAATTTTAACATTAAAACAACAGTTTTAAGAGTGGTTATTTTGCAAATTATCCTTACTTTAGCTGAGATAAATTTGAGAATGAAAAATCAAGTCAAAATATTGTTTTGTCTTCCAAAGCTAGATTCTAAGATATATCTTTGTTATCACAGGGATAAAGTAAATTATTTAAATGTTAACTAAGAAATTTATTAGAACATGTGTTTTAAACCCTACGTTATCTTCCAAAGTCATTAGCAGGAGCCATAAATAATGCCGTTGAATACAAGATATTTGAAACAGTAGCAACATCTATTAAAATCAAAGCACAGAAGGTGCTGAATTTGTTTGGGTCTCAGAATGTAAGAAAGGTGCAGGTTGTGAGATTATATGTATAGTGCCACCAATGCTTTCCAGCGTTTTAATTGTAGTAAATTGGCTATAAGACTAATTGCAACACTGATATTCAATCCAATGTTTATTTGACTTTAAACAATTTGAAAAAAAAAGAGTTACCTTTACTGGGATTTGAACTCCAGACCTTCTCGCTTCCTAAGCGAGCCCGAAAAACCCTTCAGCCACGGTGAATTTTCTTATATGTGAACGGGCTGAAAGAAAACCATATTATCTAAATTAGGGCTTGTAACGACTTTAACTGTTGTTTAACACAGATGTAAATAATCCTGGAGCTTACTATAAGCATTTATATTTATAAAAAATCAAAGTGCTGCAAGTTCTGTGGTATTTTTCTGATCTTTTGCAATCTAAATCGTACTGTATATCTGTATGCATTTTCCTGTATAGGTTTAATTTTTATGTATGTATTATAATTCATTTTGCAAGGCACCAGAGTTTTGATACATACGGAATTCTGCATTACTAGAGTTGCATCAAAAAAAAATTATTTATGTTCATTTTTACGACAGTCACACTTTATCCTTGCATATCATGGCTACTTCCTTAACAAAAACACTTAAAAAAGAATTTATCAGAAAAAATTTTTTTCTCGACTGGGATTCGAACTCGAGACCTCTCACTCACAAAGCGAGCGCGTTACCACTGTACCACGGAGAAGTTATACACAAATGGTCTGAATAATATCAAGTTCATTCTAAATTGAGAACTTCCATTGCATTTCGGGTTTGTAATCCTTATCAATTTCGAGGTATTTTTGTTCAGGGAAAACCTGTTGTTTAAAATTGAAGTAAATAATTTAGCGAAAATCCTCTCGCCCAAACAGTCCGACATGTAGAATCTATATATTCCACTACTCGGTTTTGTGTAGTATTCTGTTATAAATAGTATTTTCATTGATAAAATCATATCATTAGTTTTATACGCGTAATTTGTGATTGTGCATTTATTGACAATTCTATAAGGCCAACGCTATTGTTTAACTTTAAATGCGGTATAATTTGTTGGGATACTTGTAACAAAATAAAATATTTCTTTCTTTTAAATCGCTAGTTTTAAGTCTTGTTTTGAGAACTACTTGTTTTAGGTTTGTTGTAAACTTCTGTGTCAGAGATTGAACGTCCGCTTTGTATTTAGTTATTTTCGATCAGAAAATACAATAAAACAATATTAGAAACCTTCGACCATTCGGGAATTACTGTGCTTGAAAATTGATGCGCCTGTCTTTGACCATCTTTACGCAGTGATCTCCCCTGAATTTTTCGGCTTTAGTGTACATACAAAAGGGAAGTAACCGCTTCAAAAAAGTGGACTACTTTCGGCATTTGCAATTAAGAACATTATACTCTGAAATTTCGCTACCATTATTTGTTTGGTCTGACGACCCAAACAAATAAAAATTGGTTAAAACTTTGGATGATTGTCTGAACATGTCAGCCAATACAACAGACAATGTCTTGAAATAGATCGCGACTCTATCTCTGCCACAGTCAGCGGCTTTACTTTGATGTTTGGCAAGCAATTGAAATCTGCCACTTATTGTTAAGAAAAGAATTGTAATACTTTAAAACGCTGTGCAGTAAATTGAAGTGTTTTACATATGTGTGTTGCCAGGACTTCAAAATAAGTGTTTCTAAACCCGGTAAAGTATTTCACATACATTTTCTTGAGAGGGAAAAAAATGGGTCTCTTTAAGTAGCCACTCGATATTGTATTAATTTGGTCAATGTCTAAAAATTGAAATTGCAAAAAAAGGAAGATGTCTAAAGAGAAATGACGATATTTGTAGAAGAGATGATTTGTCCAATTCAGTTTATTAGTTGTATTTGTTTTTACTACACAGGCTTTGGCATTATTCTTTTAAATGTTAAAAAGGTCCACTGGCTTAGCTCCGCAGGTAGAGTATCAGATTAGTAGTCCAGAAGCAGTAGGTCTGATCCTCGACCAATGTGAAAGTTCTCCGTGACATGTTATGTTGGACATTTGAGTCAAATGGTTAATTGTCTCAAAATATGTGGGGTTAGTAGTTAGTGGTTTTTTAGGGGAAAATTGGTTTTTTGGTTATTTAAAAAGGAAAATGGGGGTTTCGGATGATTTAAACCCCCAAATGATGTGACAAAAAATGTTTAAAGTTTGGGGAAAATTAAACAAAAAAAAAATTAAAAAATTTAATGGTGATTTGAGTTGCCAATGCCCCATAAAAAGGGGTTTTTTGCATTCTGTACAATTTTAAGGGTTTGGGATCCCTTTTTGCCATTTTGGCAATGGTTTATTTAAACAATTTTAGGGCAAAGGGAACATTTTTTTAATTTTATACAAAGGGTTCCCAAAAACCCCTTTCCCCGGGGTTTGAATCCCTTTTGCATTTTTTTTCTAGGCTCTTTTAAAAATTTTTGGATGCTGACTTACTTTGGCCTCTTTGACTTTCCACCTTTGAAGTTCTTCTTTAACTATTTATGCCCATCTCACTGCTTATTTTTTGGTGGGATATAGATTTGGTCCTTTTTTCATAAAAAGTCCCACTGCCATTTTTGTCCACCAATTGACCTTGAACAAAACAGCTTACTCTGTGTGCTATAGTCACATTTCTTGTTTCTAACTTACTAACAAAATGTAGATTAACTTAACAGATGTTGACTTTTTGTTCTCTGTGAGCCCAGCTGCAGTGCCCAAATATACATTACCAAATTCTCTCTATGAGTCACAAACATTTTTTTTCATAAAACTGTTTTTTGCTAATGTATAAATCAAGTTTTTTAAATTAAGTTTCAAAAATTGATACATCTTTTTTTTTTTCTTTCAGGAAAAAGTAAGGTTCAGAGAGATGTTAAACTTGATTGGAATGATTTATTAAGGATTTTAATCTACAAAAATAAATATCATTTTAGGATGATAGTTGATTACCCCATTCTTTCTAAAGTTAAAGATTAAAATGCTATATATCTTACGAAATATTTGTACAGTAAAATTATATTGGTTCTATAATCTTTATATGGTCAACTATAGAAAAGTTGTAACATGAATCCTTCGGTTTTTTTAACAGGGTGAGTTTTTGTCTTTTCGGAATAAAAACTTTTTCCGGGAAAGAAAATTTTTTTCTGCTTATTTTTACTTTAAAATTTAAATTTTATCCTTAAAGGGCAATATTTTGTGCTTGTCCCTTTTTTTGATTTGGGAGCTTTTTACTCCATATTTTTTTAAATCGAAATTTTGGTTTTCTTTTCTTTAAAAGGAAACTCCATTTGGGGTTTTAAAACCCCAAATAACAAAAAATTTTAAATTTTCGTACTTAAACTGAGGTTTGGGGTTTAATTTAACGTATTGCAAAAAATTACCCAAGAAATAATTCAAAGGGTTAAATTGAAAAAATTGTTTTCTATGCTTTTCTTTGAGCTCGATTTTGTGGGGTTTGGGTTTTTCTTTTTTGGGTCTTTTTTACAATTTTAAATTTAATTTTCTGGTTGGTCCGCCAAATAAACTGAAAAAGTGAAACAAAATTAGGGGGGTCTAAACCTACTTAAAAGGGGAAATTTTTATTTTTTTGGAAAAATTTTTTCATTTTTCCCTTCTTTTCAAAAAACCCAGTGGGGTCCCTTTTTTTAAACAATAATTTTTTGCATTATACTACTGCAGTAAAACAAGTTCCAGTCCCCAGTAAATGCAGCTCTGATGTTAGTTGAAGTTGATTTTGCCAAGCCACCTTGTTGGTAAAGAGGTTGAAATAATGATTTTAAAAGGCTACAAAAAAATTGGAAATTTACTTTTGTATATTTGAAGTGTAATGAATAAAAATTTGGACAAAAATTTGGAGGGTAAATGTGAACAATGGCTGTTAAACAAAATAAATCCCAAGCCTAAAATAATTTGGCAATATGTGTATCTCCATCAATGTGAAGTAAAACAAGAAACATAATATTTCAAGACAGTATGCCATACATTAAATTATAAAGCACTATACAAGGCCCTAGGTTTGTGCATATGTGGCCCCACGAAAAAAAATGGATCATTTACCAACCTAAACACATGAGCAATAAAAAGAGTAAGTGGTATATAATTGTACGATTAGCCTGCATTATGATTATATGAAAAGTTGACATTTACCATATTTGTGACGCTATATATGTTGAAGGAAGGATGTGTATTGGGGAGGGCGTTGGGAGGTCATTGTATATATTTACAGAGAGGTGAAGCTTCAGAGAAAGGCTGCCTCTGGAACAGCAATAGTCTTTAAATTTAGGGCCCTAAAATGAAGGACGGTCAATAGTGGTCCTGGATATGCCTGTTTATAATGGATGAAATGAAGTAAAAAAAAAAAAAAAAGACAAGGGAAGATTTACATTGATGGACATTTTAATTAACATTTTATAATAGATTATGGCATTTACAGTGAGGAATTTTATATTTCAGGAACATATGTTTAAAGTGACGGGGAACAATTCAAAGATGCAGAGTACATCTGTTTTGACAATGTAATTGGCGCATTCTAGAGAAGTACACTACCTTGTAAGTGGACTTTCTTTATATTTTTTTTTTTTCAGGAAACAAAAGTTTTTTATGCTACTTATTGTAATGATAATGCAGATGTCGTTCTGTGGATTGTGTCAGGCTTGAAAGTGCAATTTAAGTTCTTAAACATAACTGAAGTCAAAAAGGGCCTCTTTTGCCCAAATGGTTACAGTTGCAGTCTTCAAAAAAACATTTGCTAAACTCACACAAACTGTGGAAAGGACTTAAAAATTTGTTCATTTGAGGTAGCTTCCAACTAGCTTACGACAGGTTGGTGGCTCTATTCCAATGAACTAAAATTAATACATCAAGGAGCCCCCTGAGTACCTTCCCTCCTCCAAAGTAAATTTTTTTGAAGTTGTCATATGAAACCTTGATTTTGAAATTCAACAAAACACCCAGGTTTGGGGGGCAAAGTTTAAAGGAAATATGCCCAAGCTCAGGCCCCGTTTTTCAAACAAAGAAAAGATCGGGAAAATAAAGGATAAAAGGTAACCCCTTGATTTTTTTTTCTTTGTTTTATATAAAAAAATATTAAATTGTATTTTGCAAAGAATTGAAGGGTACGGGAAAATTTAAATTTGTAAATTTTTGCTGTTTTGCAAAGAAAAAATCCTTTTTTTGGGATAAAAGACAAAAAACCCAAAACAAATTCAAAATAAGGGAAAATCAAAAAAGGACCCTTTTGGGATCAAGATCAATATTTGGTTTAAAACTGAAAAAATCCCCAATTTTTAAAAAATTTAACAAAAAAATTTTATTTTTTAAATTTAAAAAACATCCAAATTTCAAGTCCAGTTTTTTCAATGTTAATTTTAAATATTTTAAAAATCAAATAAAAATTTAAACAAGGGAAAAATATTTGAGTTTTTTTTTTTTTTGATCCGGGAATCTTGATCCTAAAATCCTAAATTTTTTGGGTGAACGGGGCCCAGGTTTTTTGTGAAAAAATTTCCCCTTTTTAAACCCTATTAATTATGTAAAAAAATGTTTAATGAATTACAGTTTTTTAGGTTTTTCCCCAAATTTTCAATTTTGCAACGGGGCCAAGACAAAAACAAAATTAGAAACAGGAGTTAAAAAATTTTGGCTTATTTTTTTGAAAAAGTTGTGGCCCCAATTTACTTGCCCTTCAGTTGGGGTGGGCAAAAAGGTTTTTTCCCAAACCTTGCTGTCGATCATGGTCTGCACTTTTTTGCTGCCGGGTCAGCACTTTTTGGGAAATTACCCCCTAGAAAAAAATAAAAATGGGTTTTGTCCAGAGTTAAAGATGGACAAGTTCAAAATTCAAGATGCATGTAATTTACCATTTATTGGAAACTTTCTGCAAAAGTTTTTAGAAAAATGTTCAAACTGATGATTGGAGGGAAAAAAGATGACAATATAAATATCTGTTTTTTCCGTTATTGTAAATGGAATACAAGGTACTTTCCTGAACATTCTGACATGTTAAAGGTAGTTTCTGTAGATATTTTTCTCTTTGGAAACACTTAATTTCGAAGTATTTTAACAATTTTCTTTTTACTAATTTACATTGTTTCTTTTTTTTTTAAACTTTGAAAAAGATTTACAGAAATCTGGAGGCGTGTGCTCAGAAAGCCTGAAAAGTTGAGTTTTGGTACTTTTTCTTGCCTGGAACTGTGATTTTAGTAATTTTTTTTGAGAGAGAGATATTTTTTGCCCAATTTAGGTTGAAAGATTTAGTTACTTTAAACCCTGTAAATCAGTTAAAAAAAAAAGTTTTGAAATCAAAGAAGAAATTTTCAGGCTATTGATAACAGCTGTTTGGTAGCTGGAAATCAGTGATTAAATTTGGTAACAACATTGCATCTGCCCCAACTTGAACACACTTTAAAACAGGATGCAATGTGCTTGCAAAAATATGCTGAAAAATTTAACCTGTTTACAACCACTACGCCCTACAAACTTTAAAAATGTTTGTGCAACAGCAAAAAAACTGATTGTTATAAATTCAGTGAAAACCATGTGTATATAAAAAGGCAAATTTTTTTAAAAAAAAATCCCATTTATTTTTGTATCCAAACTAACTATTACATTTGTAATGCAATGTAATGTTAGTGTTAGGGCTGAAAAGAAATCCACTAAGGTTCCCAATCTTACATAGTTTCAAACTTGGGCAGTTTTTATGAAAAAGATACACACAGGAAAAAAGCGCTTAGCCCAGATTTGGAGTTGGCACTTTTTTATGAAAGAGATACACAGGAAAAAAAAAGCCAGATTTGGAGTTAAAAGCCCATGGAAATGCTTTTCATTTTAGGTTCATTTTGTGTAATAAAAATGATTAGTCCTGGCAGAGTAAGCAAAATAATATGAAATTTTTTTGCACAAGTTTATTGCTATAGACCTTCATAAAATGGTCTTGAAAAAAACTTATTTCATCAATGGGGTACACAAAACCGAGTCCCCTTTAAGAAAGAAAATACAATTTTAATATTTTCTTCATTCTCTCTATAAATTGTTTATAAATTTTTTAATTCTGATAATTATTTAGAAGGATAATACTTTACTTGTAAAAACAACTCCACATGAATAATGGAGTATTCTTCATTTTAATTTAAATTAAACAGAAATCATGAAAAAGTGATCTTTTTTACGTCGTTTTTTAAAAGATAACAACAAAAATTCCATATAGGGCCCCACTTAAGTTAAGTTCCCCTGAGTAACGGGAGGGGGAAGGGTATAAAATTAGAAACCCCGGGTTTCCATTTTGACCCTTTGTGAGGAGGCGGTATATCTCCATGACGGTTGCCCTTTTGGGATTTTGATTTTCTTGTAAATTTGTCTGTACGGGTTTGATTTTTGAAATAAAAGTTTAAATTGATATTTGGGGTCATTTTTTGGAAAAAAATCCGGGTTAATTATTTGTTGGGATATTTTGGGAAAACCACGTTAGATTGACCCAACCCTGCTAAGATATGACAAAGAAATTTTTTGAAATCGGTGTTAAAGGAACACCACTGAGGTCCAAAACACTGAACCACATAAAAAACTATTTATTACATAGATCAGCTTGGGCAACATTAAACAAAAAGATATGCAAAAGATAATTAATAAATGTACTCAAAATAATTTGAAAATCAAATACTTTTTGGCTATTGTTTTAGTCTGATTTTGAGTAAAAAAGCATTGCAGTGGTTTTCAATATCTTCTGGTTATTTTTCACAATTTAGATAATTTTTTTTAAAAAAAAGATGAAGAGCGCTAATGATCTGAAACTTTGTACAAAAGTTTACAGGTTTCGGTCTACTTCAAATGAAAACAGAAATCTTGAGAAATTATTTTCCAATCTGTAATGCCAAAAACAACTTGGTGGGAGTCTTTTTTTAAAAAATAAGAAAAAGAAATGAACAATATGGAAATGCTTTTTAATCTTAAAAAAGTTTTTTCTTCCCGTATCTTGAATTTTTTAAAAATTTTGGGTTTTTAGGGTTAACCTTTTCCCGTACCCTTTTAAAAAAAAATGTGAAAAAACACCCGCTCATTTAAATTTTGGGAAAAAACTGTACCAAAGTAAAACAGGGAAAATATCGTGTAAACATTAAAGGGAAATTTGGGTTTTTGTGATTTTTTAGAAAATTTAAAATTATTGGGTGAATAGTTTAATGAAAAGGGGGTCCCCTTTTCTGATTTAGCCAAAAGGGTAAAAATTTTTAAAAATTTTCATATTGCCCCAAAAATTTTTCCAAACAGCAAGTTTTTCTGGGGAAGAAAAAAAAAAGCAAAAAAGATAATTATGGGTAGCAGTACAAACATTTCCTTTGATAAAAAAGTTTTTATTTGTTTAAATTTTTTTAATTTTGTCTATGGAAACCCTCCTGAAAAAAATTTAAATATTTTTTTAGTGAATGTGAAATGAAAAGAAGTGTTTATTTACCTTAAACACTTGTGGTTATTTTTCCACTTTTGAAAAAAAAAATCGAAAAAAAAAAAAAAAAAACAAAAAAAACAAACACAAACAGGTTTTAAATCCAAAATGTTTTAATACCCTCAAAAAAATATGTAATACAAATTTACTATGAAAACTTGTGATTTTTGTCTGAAAATTTCTAAAATTTTATCAGCAATTGTGAAATGAAAAGAAATGTATCCCTTCTTAAAAACCATGTACTACTTTCCCACTTTTGAAAAAAAACAAAAGAAAAACAGGTTTTTTAATCCCTAAAATTGTTATACTCTCAAATAGAATATGCATCAGTTTACTTCTTGCATCAACAATCGGCCTATGATAAAATGATTTTGTTGGCAACTTTATAATAGAAATAAATTTTTTAAATAAAAGTGGGCAATTTAAAAAATTTGGCCCCATGGAAAATCAATTTTACAAATTTTAGCCCGGGTTTTTAAAAGGGTGTTTAGTTTTTTGGGGTATGGCTTGGGCCTTTAAAGGGTGATTAAATTGACCTTTAAAATGAGTTTTTTGCCTTTTTGTCTTTATTTTTTTTTAAAACCCTTTTGGGCCCCGAATTTTGGGAGCTTTCTTGGTTTTTCCCGCCAGGTAGGGGAAAAAATGATCATGGGTTTTTTTTTGGCGGGGGTGATGTCAGAAATTTATAACATACTTCATTGCTTATTTCCCAAAAGATCCCCTGCAGTGAAGTTAATTTAAACATTTGATAAACAATTTAAATAAATTTTTAGGAAATTGGGTTTAAAAAGCTATGTTTTTTAAAGATTGGGGCAAATTGGGTTTGAACCCGCTTAGATCTACATGTTTTCTAACCTTTAAAAAAAAAAGTTATAAAAATCTGGAAAAAAAGGGATGATCTCTTTTGAAACCCAAATGCATTAAACAAAAAAATAATTATAGGGAAAAATTGGGGAGATTTGGTTAATTGGGTTTAATCTGATAGAGATAAAATAAAAAATTTCAAATTCTTCCCCACTTGCCCCCCACCCCTTTTGGGGAAGGTATTTTAAATAAATAATTTTTTTCCCCTCATTTTATTTTTTTGTTTTGTTATTTTGAAAAAAAGGGTGATTGATTTTCTTTAAAATTTCCCTTTTTGGAAATGTTAAGGAAAATCAAATTGATTGAAAACGAATTGAAAAACTTTTTATAAATGTTTTGAAGGTTCAAAAAATTTAAAGAAAAAATTGTCCTTTTTATGTTTTTCCTTTTCCCCGCGGGGGTTTTCCAATTTCCGAGACAACTTAGAAACCCCACCCTTGGCCCCCTTTACCCCGATTCCCGTCACTTAGTTTTGCTGGGAGGGCAAAACCCGTTTTAATTTTCTTTTGGTTTTCCCCATAATACTTCAAGAAGCAAAAAGGTCCCTTGCCCGGGGCGGGATGGGATCAACCCCTAGTAACAAAAGGGAACTTTTGCAACACAAAAGCCCGAGACTGGTTTTGTTTGGGAAAGGTAAAAATATGGAAATTTAAAAGCAAGCCCATGGAAAAGGGCTGTAAGCCCCAAGGGGTTTTATTATACAATTTTAGAAAAGAAGGGTTTTACAAAAAAGTTTTTGCCGGTGTTTTTAAGATAAAGACACAAAACAACATTTTGACAAACAAAATGAACGGTTTGGGTTTATGGAAAAGCAAAGATTAGTAAAAGGGACGTGATCAAAGGGGGCATACAGAATTGGATATCTTTGCAGAATTTTTTGAAATTTCAAGAAAAGCAAAACATGAAAAAATAGTGGGGGGACGGGGGAAAACCCGGGAAAAAATCATTTAGATGACGTTAAATGGGGAGGGTTTATCTGAAAGAAATTTAGTTTGGAAAATTTTAGGTTCTGTTAAGATTACCTTTGGGGCTCGGATTCATACATCACGTATCGCCAGAAAGTAAACAAAAAATTGGGTTTAAAAAGAATTTTTGATACCCTTTGGGTTTTAAAAGTATCGGGGCATTGGCAAAATTTAAAAGAATTTCTGAGACTTTTAATGATGAAAGTGAAGAAAAGTAAACCAGAATGTTATGAGAAAAAAACCGATGAATATCCCGCGAGTGAAAGTGAAAAGAAAAAATGATGACTTGTTTCTTGTGGTTTTAAAAAAAATACCCGGGTAAAGTTTTTGGGTTTTTTTTTTTCCCCAAAAAGTTGGGCCCTTAAATTGATCAAGCCAGAGAAGGGAAAAGCTGTAATACTGCCCAAGGGAAGTTTCAATATTTTTTTCAGTTGGGCCCAAACGAGGGTTTAAAATTTCTTCCAAAGTACTAGAGAATTTATTCCCCAATTTTGGGGCCCAGTTGATTCATGGCAAAAAGGGAGAGGGGAGGCCCCGGAATTAGTTCCACTGGGATATAGAAAAGGGAAATTTAAACCAAAAAGTACACTCAATTTTAAAAAAACCCCTACTTCCCCCGGGACGGCCCCGTTTTTAAAAAATCTGGAATATACGACATTTCCCGCGCGATAAAAAATGTAATAAAAAATTATTTCCAGGTTGTAAACCCCCGGTCCCTTTTCAAAACCCAAATTAAAAATATCAACGTGTTAAAAAAAAGTCACCAAATTGCTCGGAAATGTGACAGAAATAGTGGGAATATATCAACCCAAAAGTTTGTGGATCATTACGACTTAAGAGTTGAAATTTTGACTTTGGATTTTGGATACGGTAGAGAAAACAATGAAGTGAATAACTGTATTGAACGACTCTGTTTACGGAAAAGCCAAACATGTGTTTTAAACCGATATCGGCACCCACGAGGTGAAAAACGTGTATGGTATAATTACATCTCGGAAATATCGAAGACGGTACATGTGCAGAATATATGCTGCCCTAGACAAATGTAACAGTTCAAGGGGGTTGTTTGGGAGACCCTGTGGCTGCAAGTTTGACAAGATTTGTGATTTAACAAATGGTAAAGTGTTATGGAAAATTGTCTTTTCTATTTTGTGATTTTTCTATCTCCTATAGCTTACACAAGTTTGTAACTTTTCCAAAGGTATATCCTGGACTTTTTATACCATGAAAATTTAAAACTTTCACCAAAGTTGAGTGTAGTGATTACAGTATCAATAGGGTTTGATTAAGCAACCAGTAGTATGTTGTCTGAAGCATTATTTGTGCTTTGACTGGTTCTAAAGTGTATTTTATGGGCCTGACCTTGTTGCTGGCTATGAGAGGGATATCATTTAGTATGAAAAAATAATTTGATATTGGGCCTAGTCCTTATTTCTTGGGGGGAGGGGGGAGGCAGGGGAGGACTCAGATTTCTCATAGGTATATTTGATTGTTATAAATCTGAAAAATTTAAACTAAACTACCTCATACATAGGATTTAATTTTCTTCAGTAAAAATGCTGTTTCAGTTGATACTGATTATCCTAATATATGATTGAAATTAATGATTTATGTTAGGTGCATATTTCTTTATTCTCGGCTAAGTGCAAAATGTGATGTCTTGTAGCAAAAAGTGCGATAAGGAGGAGTAATGAGGAGGAATGTAGACAGCCAAAAAATTGCTGTCATACTTTTTGTATTCCGATGGGATAATGATGTCTGGGTGCTTGCTGGAAAACTATTTAACACACTTTAAGGAGAAACTCACTGCCTGTTGCAGTTGTCTGAATGGATTTATCCAAATATTTGCAAAGTGGTTGAATGTTGCCATGCTAAATTTATATATTAAATGTACTTTTCTTGCCTTAAAGACATTATATACACAAATGACCATCTTTGGGTAGAGTAATTTTAATGCAGAACTTTAATGGAATCTGGGAAATTCTTTCTGAATATGATTATCAAATTTGAATAATAGAATATTTAAACTATGTTTTGAAGCTGCATTCCTTATTGTTAGCAATGTTGATTTGGTTGATACTTAAAAAAAACTTATTTTCTCAACCTTTAACCTTTAAAGTCCTGGAATAATTAAAGAAATCATTAGCCATTGCCACAAGTATAGAGCCAGTCCGACTTGCATTTCTGTGCAGTCAGACCAAGCTCTATACTGTTAGTAGCATTTTTTTTTTGTATTTTTATATCCAAATCCCTTGATTTTCAAATAGACTGTTCCATATCTAAAGGAGGGCAGGTCCATTTTATGAATTCATCGGGTTAAGCAGGTTTTTAACACATTGGTGATCCAATTATCATAGGTTCTATTTTCAGCCTGTAGATTTAAATATGGCCCTTGACCATTAGCCAAATCTGTTGTTTTCTTTATTCTAGGATAAAAATGAAAACTCTGGTGAAGGGTAAAAAATGTTTTCCGATCATGATTGAAAATAAACTTTTGTAACAGATTAATGATATTAACCTTTTACCCCATGAGCATATTGCAAAAAATGGCCGTTTTCATTGAAAAGCCTCCTGTAACAAGTTCAAACTGCTATGAAACTATGAAAAATGCTTCAATACTAATGAAACTTGGCACAAATGTTGACTACACCATAGCCTCTGTAACAAATTACTCAATTGTAAATTTCCTGTTACCATGGCAATGGGGGGACGTCTCAAAATTGCCAAAAATCACTATTTTGCATTGTTTTTTTCCATCAAAACTGATTTCAAAGTGCTGCAACTTCTCAAATGAATTGAGATAGAGTAAAAGGCTTTTCAGCGTCGGTTACTAGTTACCCTAAGATTGACCTGAGGCCATTTTTAGCCTGTCACATGTCCAAAATTTTCTTGACGATAAGGGGGGCACATCCCCATTCTGGCAACCCCCTGATGTAATATTTGGATGGGGGACGGTGCCGAAAAAGTGGTCACTTTTTTTAACAACATTTCTCAAACGAAAAACAGTGTTTGGGGCCTAAATAGGGCATTTCTTCACTGTTTGAGGCCTCAAAAAGGGGGGGAGGGGGCAAAAAGCTGTCGAAACACGCTTATATAAGGGAAAAGGTTAAACGCACATTAATCATTATATATAGAGAGACTCTTTTCTTTATATATAATACATTATGTTTTTGCCTTACATTACATATTTACATTATAGAAAAAGGCATACAAGATAACACCAGATAAAAACATTACATCTGGTTTTTCTTCTGACATCAAAGTTAAAAGAAAAAAGCAGAACTATTTTTTTTTGCCCTTCAGATATTAATACACAGACAGGATTTCTGCCTGGAAGAAATAGTACCTACATCTGCATTGTTTCATTCTATATGCCGAAGTGATTCAAAAATTATAAGGAAAATGAAAACCCATCTTGTTGCTGCTATTTTTACATGATTTGTATCAATTCAATATGGCATACATTTTAGGTCAGTAGGATGCTTAATTAGATAAGTATGGTGTACACAGTGGGTCAAAAGAGTTAGCACTAACATGTTATAATGTATACTTCATTGGCAAAAGTAATGATATGGTGTATCTGATGGGTCAAAAGTCAAATTGCATAATTTTGATAATACAAAACAGTACTGATGTACAACAAATTAGTATTGATGTACAGCAAAACAACACATTGGTATTGATGTACAGCAAAGCAACAAATTGGTATTGATGTACAGCAAAACAACAAATTGGTATTGATGTACAGCAAAACAACAAATTGGTATTGTTGTATAGTAAAACAACAAATTTGTATTGATATACAGCAAACCAACAAATTGGTATTGATGTACAGCAAACCAACAAATTGGTATTGATGTACAGCAAACCAACAAATTGGTATTGATGTACAGCAAAACAACAAATTGGTATTGATGTACAGCAAAACAACAAATTGGTATTGATGTACAGTAAAACAACAAATTGGTATTGATATACAGTAAAACAACAAATTGGTATTGATATACAATAAAACAACAAATTGGTATTGATGTACAGCAAACCAACAAATTGGTATTGATGTACAGCAAACCAACAAATTGGTATTGATGTACAGCAAAACAACAAATTGGTATTGATGTACAGCAAAACAACAAATTGGTATTGATGTACAGCAAAACAACAAATTGGTATTGATGTACAATAAAACGACAAATTGGTATTGATATACAGTAAAACAATAAATTGGTATTGATGTATCACAAAGCTTTATTGATATACAACAAAACAGTATTGATGTACAGCAAGACATTATTGACATATAACAAACCAATATTAATGTACAGCAAAATACTATTGATATACAACATATTAGTATAGATATACAACACACCTGTATTGATATCCAACACATCTGTATTGATATAGGGCAAAACAGTGTTATACAGTATTGATGTCCAACTAAACAGTTTGAAACACAAGGAAAAACAGTATAAAGGACCCCAAAACAGTATTGAAAAACAATAAAACAGTATTGATGAACAATAAAACAGTATTGGTACAAAAGAAATCAGTATTGATACTTTATTCTTTAGGTATCTTAATGACATTTAAATTTTATAAACAGGAAGGCATTACCTAAGAGTTATGCCATGTTAAAAATTCAGGGGAGAATGAATTTCATGGCATCATAATTATCATGAAAATGTACTAAAAAGCAGATGGCCTATTGTGTTGCTGTGTAATTTAAAAACAAGAAGCTTCTGTTTTATGTAGATTTTTGGAAGATAACCACTATCTTCATAGGGAAAAAATATCTTCAGTGAAATTATTACTATTAGGCGGAGCCATTATGATTTTTTTCTATGTGCATGAGTTTTATTTAGATTCTTTATTCTTAGACTGCAGGCATGACTGAATATATTATTGTGATAAGTGCAGACCAAAATATTTAACTAGCACATTCATGCCATCTATTCATGGCCTGCACTGTTCTCAGTATTTAGTCTGTACATAATTATCTTGAAATTGATATTTAGTTGTTACATATTTTGAAATTTTCCTTGAAAATTATCAATGGTTTGGTCCAGATTGAAAAATGGACAAGTCCATTTAAACATATTTTCATTGGTGTCCGTTATTAATTATCAGTTTAAGTCTCACATTGTATGTTAAGTTATGAGAAATTGATGAAACAAAGGCTGGACAAGATAAGATAAGTAATGGGGGGAATAGAATGAGGGCATTTCCTGATGCAGCAGCTCTATTTTTTTGGCATCATGATTTGGAAAGATTTTAAGATCAGGTAGGGACATAACTGAGGATTAACCAAAAGTCATACTGGGGCATTTTTCAGAAAGTCAAGTTAGCACTTTTTTACAGGGGTAGGGGAGGCGAGGTTTGACTCGTGTATAAATGGAAGCAAAATAAGATTCAAGTTTCTTTTTAATCTTCCATTTTGATAACCGCAATAATTTGAAAATGATCCGATATAACCGATATATGTTATCGTATTAAGATACGTCTAGCTTGAAGGAAACGAGGAAGTTATAGACTCTCCTTCCATTCCACACAGCGGAGAAAAGTTAGAACGCCATTTAATTGGTAGGGATGAAGGCAGAAAGATAGCGACTTGAAATGTTTACGCTTCTAGTGAAAAACTTGATTCATTCTGTAAACTTGTTTTAATTGATTTAATTATAGAGGCATGTTAAACTGCAAGCATGTTGTTTATATTGAAATCCAGGTGTTTGTACTAAAAGAATAATGTTTATATTTAATAAAGGTAAAACCATGGAAACGGCAGACATATATTTTTCTTGGTGCTCGGAGAAAGACAAAAGTTTTACCCAATTCACCACGTGGAACCTTTTTAATTGCGGGAAATATATAGGTTTTGATAAAACCCAGGAAGAATATTTAAAAGAAAAAATAGAAAACTTTTTTTTGTTTGTACATTGATTATCTTAATTTTAGTTGCCCAAAAGCAGGTATTCAAAGTTAATTTTCATACAAATTAAAAGTTAAAGATTTAATATAGATTTGAAAAATGTACCTTAAAAAAATTTTTATAAAATTTTTTAAAAAAAAGAGTTTTGTGTTAAAAAAAAACCCAAAATGTCCCCAAATGGCAAATATGAGATACTGGGGGCTGGGTTTTTTACAGGGAAAGCGCAAGCTAATTTAAAACCATCCTTTTGATTTGATAAAATCAGGAATTATTATATGTTAATCAAATTCCAAAATAGTAATATCAATAGTTCTTTTTAAGAAAATATACAAAAAAAAGCCATTTACAACTATAAAACAAGTTTTGCTGTTGAAAAAAGTAAAGTGAGCATGAAGACTGATTACCACAAATCCACAAATATGTTTATTTGGTATAATGATTACCTATTAATATTTTGTAAACCACACATTTCTTAGAAACAATCCACTGTCTGACAATTGCTGTTTTGTGAGTATTGAAAGATAAAAAAAAACATAGTAAAATTAAATCACTTTTCTTACTTACATCTTTTAAAAAAAAAAGAAGAAGAAAAAACTGACACAAAAATGAATTTTCCAACGAAAAGCTGTAGAGCAATAAATTTGGCTTCTACAAGTTACATTCCATTTCTCCTTGACCTCTTCCCCCCCCTGCACTCTTCCCCACATAAGAGCTCAGTAAGATATAAAAATTGCTAAAAAGTAAAAAAAAAGTTTTCAAACAAACTCCATTTCCTGTAGATCATTCCAGAAACAGAATATCAATTGCTGCTCTCAGGTGAACAATTTTTTTATTGGACCTTATAAAGTTTTACTGAACTGCTTCAAGTTTTACTTTACCTTTTCCATAAAACTCACAAAAACTGTTAGCTGCTAAAGTAATTTTTTTCTCTACCTGAAACTTTTTTATATGGCATATGAAAGGATGGCTATATGAAAGGATGGCTGTGCATTTGATAGAAAAGCTCCCAACAATTATGTTTCTTGGCCTAAGGTGTACAGGTGATATTTGTAATGATAGAGAGATAGGGGAGACCAGGATGGAGGAGGGGGGTGGGGGGGGACTCCAGTGTAAAATTCTTTCTCTTTTTGTTTCTGCAAAGTGTCTTGATAGTATCTGTGTGTGATAACTTGGAGTAGTTTTCCTAAATATCCAGGAAGTTAACTGTGAATACAGGTAATGTGAATTTTATTCCAGAGTTTTTATTTTCCTTTTCCATGTCTTTTTCTTTTCCGTTTGTTGTGTTTTCTTTTCTGGCTATATATTTTTTATCGTCATTAAATAGAAAGTTATTTCATTCATTTCCGTTCATTTGAGTTTTTGTTCTACTTTATAGGAAAATGTTGATTCCATTCAGATTTTTAGTTTTTATCTGTTTTTTTTTCCTCTCGGTTTTTTCATGAATTTTCGTGGCTGACAAAAGGGTTGTTTAAAATACCATTGATGCTGTTATTGTGATTTTTTTACCCAGTGATTTGAGTCTGTCCAAAGTTTTATTTTCAACTGAAAATCCTGCAACCAATATTGTGGAAATCGGTCAGCGTGTACAGATGTGTTTGCAGAGATAGCTTTGTACTTATAGGGCACAAATAAAAAACTCCTTACCACAAAGAGCAGAATGGAATTTGTATTCCTCTGAAAAGACATGAAAACAAACAATTAACATGCATGTACATTTCAGTAATTCATTGTAATAATAAAAAAAGTCAAGAATTTACAAAAAAACCTTTTCATGAATTTACAATAATTTTTAATTTCATGACATCACAAAGATGCTTATGTCAAGAATTTTACAAGATCTTTCAATTTCATGAATTTATATTAATTTTTATTTCATGAATTCACAAAGATATTTATATTTCAAGATTTCTTAAAATTATTATTACAGGGATTCTTAAAGTGTCTTATTTTATTAATTCACAAATAAATTGATATTATGAATTCACAAAAATTCTTATTTCATGAATTCTAAAATGTTCTTATTTCATGAATTCAAAAAGATTTGTATTTCATGAATTCACAAAGATTCTTATTTCATGAATTCACAAAGAGTCTTATTTCATGATTTCGCAAAGATTCTTATTTCATGTATTCACAAAGATTCTTATTTCATGAATTCACAAAGAGTCTTATTTCATGAATTCACAAAGATTCTTATTTCATGAATTCACAAAGATTCTTATTTCATGAATTCGCAAAGATTCTTATTTCATGATTTCACAAAGATTCTTATTTCATGAATTCACAAAGATTCTTATTTCATGAATTCACAAAGAGTCTTATTTCATCATTTCGCAAAGATTCTTATTTCATAATTTCGCAAAGATTCTTATTTCATAATTTCGCAAAGATTCTTATTTCAATATTTCGCAAAGATTCTTATTTCATGATTTCTCATAGGTTCTTATTTCATGAATTCAAAAATATTTCACAAGATTCATATATTATGATTTCACAAAGATTGTTATTTCACAAATTTATTCAATTCATAATAGGAAAAAAAATATATATCAATCTCATCCTCATGTATATATAGTTAGCTAACTTATGCAAAAACCAATGAAAGTACCTAGAACACAGAACCAAGATACAGGTATTTTATGTTTATAATAATAAGATATGAATTTTAATGCATTACTTTGTCAGGTTGTAGATAAGTATAATCATATGTAATATCAATCACTTGTCAAAATTTCTCATAATATCTGTTATCAGCATCTATATAACTGTTATTTCTTTGTTAGTGTTTTGTATAAAAAATAAAGAATTTTAGGGATATTATTTATCACACACCCGTGGCTCTTTTGCGACTCCATGGAAACGGTATTGCACGGCTGTGACATCATTTGCTTAATACAAACATAGCGTTAAGACGTCCTGAATGTTAGCGTTACACTATTCTAAGGCGCGTCAATAAAAAATGATTATTGTTCACTTTGAACAGTCTTTATTTTTGGAATGTGATAAATAGAATATTATATTCATGTAGGTTCATTACAGAATAATTGAAATCGTTGAATGCTCGCCAAAGGCTCGCACAATATAATTTTATTTATTTCGTTCAATAAATTCAGTATTGAACTTACACTCATTCAATATCCTATATATTGCACTTGAATTATTTATAAGAGAATTGTTTCTGTTTGAAATTTTGTTAAACATTTGCCGAAAATACATAAAACAGGTTTGAATAAGCAAGTAAGTAACGACTTTATTTAATGAGGCTAGCACATTTGGTTTCCTGATCTTCCATGTGGGCCAAGCGAATGGAGAATATTCTTATCCAACCCCTATAAAGTACTGTATGATGTTATAGTTAGTACACAACAATTTCCCAATTATTTTGCATACCTTACTCTGCCCCTTGTTGTTGAGAGGTGGCCTTTAAGGGTCGAGGTATCAGAACTGCAGCCACCGTTTATCCCTGTGTGCTAATGTGATTGTAAGAGGTGACTAAATAAGCACCAATAACTGGATTCTATGTGTCTTCTGGCTCAAGCAGGTGAGGTGGTTTTGACCGGTGGTATTGCTTTGAAGTTTTAGTTTCTGTTTCAGTGCCATGTGACTAAAATGTGTTGATGGGCCATAAACACAAACCTTTCTTTTTAGCCCCATGAAGGGTCACTTAAAGTGACTGCAAATTGATTTTTTGTTTTACTGACTTGAGGAAAGTTTTTGGTAAGATTTGATCTATATGCATTGCAAGCTTTGAATTGATAAGAACAGAATTAATTAAATGATTGTAAAATGAAATACCCAATTTGAGGAATTGCTTATTTATAGTGATCATCTCGATATTTTAGTTTTTGGTTGAATGCCATTTAAATGAGGACCTGTTCTCCAAATGAAATATTTACAAATCAAGGCACATTTTAAATCTATGATAATTGTATCTAATTGATGAGAAATAACTAATTTGTGAACAATTTAAACCAAATATTATTTCTAATTGCATCATTAGTTTTTCCCCAAGGGGGAATGGGGAGGAAGAATAATTTCTTATCATTTGTTACTAGAGGAACGCTAATAATAATGACTATAATTTAGTTATTTTATACATCCATTAGAAAATGAGAACAGTTTATCTATCTCTGAATAACATTTGTGCTGTCTCAGCATTGATAGATAATAGATACATATTAACTTATGTTTATAAAAAGAAATTGTTCAGATTTCTAAAATTACCTTAAACTCGGAAACTGAAACAATTTAGATAATAGGTTTCTAAATTTAGAATGTACCAAAATGACTGTGACTTTAGCAAACTTGGAACAAAGCAGAGGAATGAAGTATTTAAAAAATCTTTCAAATGACAATGGGAATTTTTTTCTGAGGCGTGAGTGGCAGAGTACTTTAGGAAACTGATTCTTATCAATTTGCCATTCCCTCACCTTGCATTTTAAATTCCTTAAGAATTTCAAATTCTGAAAATTCTCTCCCAAGACATGTAAAATGTTGGAGTATTTCACACTTAATTAACAAATATGCTGAGCTGTGGGTTCAAGTCCTACCAGGGACTTGGATTCTTTCATGTGAGGAAGCTATCCA
Organism: Ruditapes philippinarum; assembly: GCF_026571515.1. NCBI lineage: Eukaryota > Metazoa > Mollusca > Bivalvia > Venerida > Veneridae > Ruditapes > Ruditapes philippinarum. The sequence continues at coordinate 224,569 of NW_026862846.1, read as the reverse complement.
GCAAGCTTATAGGACATCCATGGTTCTCACTTGAAATAATGCATTCAGATGCTTTTGGGGATTTCCTTCATTTATATAGTTAAGTTGGAAAGACGCCATATGACCTGTATAGTTTTTCATGTTGTGTAAAGGGGACATCAGTGATCAGGTGGTTAAGGTTGTTTACTTCAAGCTGCTTGCCTCTCACTTCTGTAGGTTTCGAATCCTGACAGGGACTTTGGATTCTTTTTTGGATTCTTTCATGTCAGCTAGCTTACTGAATGTCAGTGGTTAATTCCAATCTTATGCCTAAACAATGCACAAAAGGGCACTTGACACTTGAGGTCTTCCTCTAACAGTAAAGCTGTAAAGTCGCCATATGACGTTTAATTTGTTTGTGCGACGTAAAACCCAAGCAAATTAAAAAAAAATAAAATGCGTCGTAAAACAAAAATGCCACATAAAATCAGACTCCTCCCAAGAAAAAGAAAGTAAAAAAAAGAAAAGAAAATTAAATGAAAGTAATAAAAATAAGGTTTAATTGCAAGGAACCTAGGAAATAATTCAGCTTTGGATGAAATTCAAGAAAATGATTTGGAAATAAATCATTGTAAATTTGTTTATATGAAAACCTTTAAATGGTATGATTGGAAATTTTAGGTGAAGTAAATCAGTTAACTGATTTAATAGCATAAACTAGATATAACTAAATTAAAATGAATGTTCTAGCTTAAAGGACCTTGAAATGAATTTGGTGATAAATAAAAGGATATATGTTTAAAGAAAATTATGGAAGAGATCCATCGTTAATAAAGTTTTTTAATTAAGTGACCTTGAAATAAAAGATTTCAGTCGTTGGGGGAAGGACCATGGCATAAATCAATTTTATATTTTATTTAAAAGATTAAATGAATCAGTCATTAGAAATAAATGACCTTGAAGAAAATCACTTGTAAATTAAAGGATTTTGAAATTAATTTTTTTGTTAATAACGAAATAAAAAGTAACGAATCTTAACACATTCATCTTTAAAAAAAATTAGAGATAATTGTTCTGGACTGTTTTACTCTGTTTGCTTCTTCTTCTCATCTGAGTCTTTTTAGCCCGATTCAGGTAAAATTTACAAAGTAGTTTCATTTTGTATAGACCACATGCTGTCATGAATTTATTTGTAAAGTTGACAAAGAGCAAGACAGTAAGACAAACTTTATTTATTGGCGGTTACTGTTAACAGAAAAAAAAAAATTTGCCAGTGCATAAGCCAGACATGAACAAAAGAAAAAAAATGATAATAAGAAACAAAAGTAAACAAACACCTGTTAAGATGATAATACATAGTCTATACCAGTATATTAATTATCATGACACCTTAAATCAATTGTAAGTTAAAGTACATTGAAGTTATTAACAAGATCTGTTGGAAGTTTCTATAAATAAAGCTTTAATTTTGTTATTGAAGTCGAGCATCTTGAAATAGCAATTTACATTTAAGATGTGTGAATTAATTGACAGATATGAAAATAAAATCATATTATTAACTTATCATTATATGATAGTTACTAGTAATAATAAGACCTTGAAAGATATGACTCATGCCTTGATCACATATATATAAAAAACTATTTGGCTGATTTTCAACTTCTAACACTATGTTCGTGAGTTACTATGACCATAAATGTCATGCTACCTTCTTGTAGAAACCACAAGGTATAATTAGTGAGGAAAGTTTTATATCCTCATTGTATATCTACTGTGCACACACTATAAATTTAAAACATTCCAGACTAGAACATATTATACTTTCTGTGTGTTATTTCATGTTGTGATTTATGTTGTCTGAAACAACTTTTGGAACCAAATCAATTCTTCCATTCTGCTTAATTACTATGTAATTATAAGTTTTCATGTGCCAGGAAAGTAGTTGGCAATCTTATGAAACTAAATTGTTTCAATTATATATTTAAAAAAAAAAGGATTTTTTTCCGTGTCATTGTGATATACATCATGTCATGCTTTCCAGGACTCTGTTCTATAGACTTCATCTTTTGTGTAGACCAGCACTCTAATCCTATAATGCCCACCTCTTCTGTAGACCAACCCCCTGTTTTATGGCCCCAATCTTATAGACCAGCACACTGTTATATGGCTCCCATCTCTTTTGTAGACCAGCACACTGTTATATGGCTCTCATCTCTTTTGTAGACCAGCACACTGTTATATGGCTCTCATCTCTTTTGTAGACCAGCATACTGTTATATGGCTCTCATCTCTTGTAGACCAGCACACTGATCTTACAACCTTCATCTCTTATGTTGGTGACATATTCATAGAGACAAAAACTTGATTGGTTTAGTTCATTAAAGTTAAAACCATATAATTTTAAAACATCAGAAATTTTCAATGTAATTTTTAAGCACAAAAATACAAAAGAAAAGATACTTCTTGTTTTAAACAACAAAAAAAAAGTGGCAACCTAATTGACATTTTGATATGTTATATTTATATAACATTACTTGGCATTGCTTAGAAGTAATGCTGAGTTCAGAATATAAAAACACTGTAGTCTTGCATTCAGAGCATCTTTTGTCATTAGTTAGTCATATTAATTTGTCCTTTAATGATGACAGAAATAATTGACAATAATGCTGAACAAGTATTTTGTATAATGAATTTCATCTCCCACCACTGTTATTGTTACATAGATTACATTTTTAGTAGTCAAGTATGCAAGACAATATTTATGGCAAAGCTAGCAATGTACCAAATATACCTTCAACCAAAATGATCTGCTAAATTGTTTTACCCTTTTCCTCTTTACCACACTAAATATTTGAAATGAAATTGTCCATCTTTTAATATGGAGAAAACCATTTTTCAAGTCAGTGGATCTAAAAGCAACAAAACCAAAACCATGCTTAATATGAACTTGTCCATCTTTCAATATGGGTATAACCGTTCATCATTTTAAGTGAAAATTTCAAAATATGATCTTGCTGAATAGGGAACCATAATTAAATGGCAGGAAAGTTGCAAAGGAAAAAATATATTTTGCCGCCTACGTGCAAAGGCTAAAAGCAACAAAATGATATCTAAAGCTCAAACATTTTCCAAAAATATACCCTTATAATGTATGATATGACATCAACTGTTACAAAGGTTGCAGACATTGTTTAACGATGTACTGTAAGCAGTTCAACCTTTATATTTAAGTACAGTATATATAAGAAAATATCCAGACTGAGTTCTCAGTTATTACTTATCAGACTTCAATTGAGGTGTCAGATTTTGACAGATTTAAAAGATTTCTGCCTATTTTCCTGTCCTATGTATTTGCATATTTTATAAGCCCATCAATTTTGCTTCTTTAATCAAGTCCCTGTGCATGTGATTGATGCCTTTGTGTCCCATGTGCACGAAAGTCGCTCACTTACCCATTCTCTGCAGGCATTCTGCTGTGCGGAATTATGCAAATTAAGTGAATTTACAATTCAAAGTATTGGGATTCATTTTAAAAGTGTTTACTCTCAAAATTTGACTGCTAATGAGAAGTTTTCAGAGAAATTTATCTTGAAAAAGTTGGTTTCTGATAAAAGGAATGTAACTTGTATGTAAATATAGAGGTAGATACAGTTGTTCTGCGCAGGGCTTTATGTTATGGTTATTGCGCTAAACTTAAAGCAAACTTGGTGTTAAAAATGTGTCTGTATGATTAAATTTAAAGAAAATACAACAGTGGTATATATATTACTCACTTTAGTTTGTTCTTAGTGTTTTAAAATCCTTGTAAAAAGATTTCAGATCTTGTTATAAAGATACTTATGTGAAATTTTGATACAATTTTATGTCAAATGTACATGTTTTTGTTTGAAAGTTTGAAACCTTTGAGCTGTCTCCAGTGGAAATGACTGTTAATTGTTTTCGCACAGTAATTTATTACTGACAACTAGAATATTATTACTGACAGACTCAGGTATAAGTGAAACATTTGCTGACAATATGTTATCTTTACAAAATTTGCCCCTTTTGCTGACAACATGATATCTTTATAAATTTGCCCCCTATTGCTGACAACATGTTATCTTAACAAATTTGCCCCCTATTGCTGACAACATGTTATTTTGACAAAATTGCCCCCTATTGCTGACAACATGTTATCTTAACAAATTTGCCCCCTATTGCTGACAACATGTTATCTTAACAAATTTGCCCCCTATTGCTGACAACATGTTATCTTAACAAATTTGCCCCCTATTACTGACAACATGTTATTTTGACAAAATTGCCCCCTAATGCTGACAACATGTTATCTTAACAAATTTGCCCCCTATTGCTGACAACATGTTATTTTGACAAAATTTGCCCCTTTTGCTGACAACATGTTATCTTGATAAAATTTATTCACTATTGCTGACAACATGATTGTTTTCTTCACAAAATTTACCTTCATTGCTGACAACATGTTATCTTCAGAAACTTTACTTTTATTTTTCTTGAGAATTTCTTAAAATGTACTTTTATTTATCTTGAAAATTTCTTAAGATGGCAGCTGGCAAGTCCATTATAGAAATTCAGCATTTAAAGAGCTAAATGAAGATGTAAAATGTTTCAAAAATAAGCAAAAAATCAAACTCAAACACCTTTTTGCAAAGATATATATAATTTTACAATTTATAACACAGAATGGTTTTTCCTTCATTAACCATTGTAATGTTTTCACGAGTTGTAAGAAAAAAAAGAGAATTCAACGCTTCATTTGTTAAAAAGAAGTAGGCATGTTGGAAAATGAATCAAGTTAATGATTGAAAAAACTAATTCCTCGGAAAAAAAAACTGATTCCTCGGAAAAAAAAAACCTGATTCCTCGGAAAAAAAAAACAAAAAACTAATTCAACAGAAAAGCTTCATTTGAATAGTGGAGCAAAGGTCTAAAAACAAACAACACCCAGGGAGCAAAAATTCCATAAATTATCTGGCATTTAGAAGTTCTGGAATGGTAATGTAATAAGATTCTTACATAGATGCTGTAAAAAGTAATAAATTACAGGGAAAAGTTTGTAAATCAAGAAAAGATTTGAAACTCAACTTTGCTACTTTGAAACTGACTAAAGATGCATTTTGGCTGAAAAGTAGGCAGATATACTAGTTTTCTTATGTGAAAAAGTTTGTGATGCATGCGTTTCTTTCATAAACTTCTTTAAAAGTTTGTTCTTAGCTCAACTATCTGAAGAATAGGGAGAGCCATTGTACTTACCTCTGCATTGGCCTCACTGTCACACTTAGGTTAAGTTTTTGTGTGCAAGTTGTATTATCCAAAGCTTCTGTAGGGAATGGGTTATAATTTTCACACCACTTAAATTTTAAGATAAAAAGGTTTTCATGTAAAAGGGCCCAAAATGTAACATGGATTCGGCAGAATATTGGGCCCCTTTTAGAACAAAAAAGGGGGGCCCGGGTAATAGTAACAGAAAGGAAACAAATAATAATGTTTTTGTGTAAGAACTATAATACTGATTGATTTTTATGCCCCCACAATGTGGGAGCATATAGCGTTGCACTTGTCCATCCGTCCGTCATTCCGTCAGTCAGTCCGTCCGTACGTCCGGAAATCTTGTGAACGCAACTCCTCTTAAACCGGATGGCAGATTTTGCTTAAACTTACAGGGATGAACAACCTTAATGTGTAGATGGTAGTAAAGGAAGGAATTTTTGCTGCGACCAAATTTAACAGAATTATGGCCCTTTGTTGATTTTTTCACTAGATACTATGTAGAAATTTTGTGAACGCATCTCCTCTTAAAACCTGATGGCAGATTTTGGCTTAAACTTACAGGGATGAACAACCTTAATGTGTAGATGGTAGTAAAGGAAGGAATTTTCGCTGCGACCAAATTTTAACAGAATTATGGCCCTTTGTTGATTTTTTCACTATATACTATGTAGAAATTTTGTGAACGCAACTCCTCTTAAACCGGATGGCAGATTTTGCTTAAACTTACAGGGATGAACAACCTTAATGTGTAGAAGGTAGTAAAGAAAGGAAGTTTTGCTACAACCAAATTTAACAGAATTATGGCCCTTTTTTGATTTTTTCATTATATACTATGTAGAAATTTTGTGAACGCAACTCCTCTTAAACCGGATGGCAGATTTTGCTTAAACTTCCAGGGATTAACAACCTTAATGTGTAGATGGTAGTAAAGAAGGAATTTTTGCTGCGACCCAAATTTAACAGAATTATGGCCCTTTGTTGATTTTTAGTTTTCAACTTGTGCAACATGTAGTCACAAAAAATATTTGACCTAGAGTCATAAGATTGACAGAACAGTGGCGTGTGGGGGCATCCGTGTCCTATGGACACATTTCTAGTTATAGTTAAAAACAACTTTCTGCATAGATTTATTTAAATTTTGATTTTAAAATAAGAATGATCTTTAATATATCATTTCAGTTGACAAAAGACATATTGAGGTACCAGTGCAAGTAAAGACAAGGTCAGAAGTTGACCTTGAACTCTTACATGACCTGTATGTGACCCCTGGATCTCCTGTGGCATTTGACCTTCACATTAACAGCAAGGTGAGTTTTTTAGAAAAATGTTGTTGGGCATCAGATATTTAGCATGTGTTTGATAAGATTGCTAGTAATAGATATATAATAAAATTTGTTCTGTTTTGCACTAAATGAATTGGAAAAGGTCATAGTCTTACAAGATTTAGTGTCTTTATATTTAACAGCCTTCTTCACCGCTGTGGGTTCGAATCCCGACAGGGACCTTTGAGTCTTTCATTTCAGGAATCTATCCAGTTAGCTTACAGAACTTCGATGGTTTTACTTGGGTGCCTGAAATAATGTACAGAGGGGCACCTGAGGTCTTCCTCCACCAGTAAAGCTGGAAAGTTGTCATATGACCTTTTCTGTGTTGGTGCGATGTAAAACCCAACCAAAATGGAAGAAAAAAATGGCCCAAAAAAAAACTTGCAAGAGGTGGATTTTAGCACAGGTGTATCAGTATTTCTTAACGGTAGATGGAATTAGGAGAGTTTGGATTTCATTGGTATACAGTAATTAGAGACATGGTTGTTAAGGGACCTGTTAGTACTGACAGATAGACTTATTTTAATTGACAGGTTAGTGCTGTAATACTCCCTCCAATAATCATACACTCACCATTAGTTCGATTTTTCTGATATATTTTTAGCTGTCTGATAAAAAAAAAACAAAACAATCTATATACCAGTAAAGTGATGATGAAGTTTGGATAACCAAGGAAATTATATTATTTCTGGGGAATATTCTATTCTGTTTAAATTACATTATATTTTGATAAAATACAGTATGTACAAGAGTACCTTATCTGGAATTAGAATATACATACTCAAGTAGATTTTGCCAGACCAGGTTCTCACTGAGGCTCAGATTCCCCAATATTATTTGCTTAAGTAAGAGAGCAAATAATTTCCCTTTGCAAAGAGATTTTTTAGGGAAAGGGCTTTAAGGAAATATAAATGTATTAGAAAAGCAAGGAAAAAATAATTGTCACTTTGTACCACTTACAAAATTGTATCTCCCAATTTAAGGTAATTTCAGTAATCTGCATCATTCTGTATGTTTTAGTGTTTTTCAGTTTTAACCCATACACCTTGTATTTGCATGATCGCCTTGCCCTGCTTTGCATTTGGATGTGTCCATTGTCTGTTTAAAGGGTTTTCAGCATGAAAGTACTGAAATTGACCAGGTAACAAAATAGAGTCTGGTCTGAAAGGTCAAGGCTGTTTTTGTGAACAGTTTTACAACTGCAGTGATGTTGGTAGTTTTCACTCTGGATCACTGCAGTAAGCCACATTGAATTTACCAGAACACAGTTCCTTGGCAGGCTGTCAAGCAGTTTACCAGTACTAGTTGCCTTAACTTTGGCAAGGAACTGATAACTTCTGTACTTATACAGAATAGAGGTACAGTGCTAATGACCAGTCACAACAAAAAGGACCTCTTTGCCCGGGGAAAATTGAACCTTTGGTTGCTGGTTTTCCCACGTAAACATAAACCCCTATTTAGCAAAGGGGGGAACAGTTTTTTTTAAAACTCCCAATAAATTTTTGGGAAAGGGTGGGGGGCTTTTTACGGGCCCTGCAGCAAAAGGGGCCTTTTGGTTTCCAGGGGTAATTTTTCAAGGGGTGTAACTTTTTTAAAAGACCAAAAAAGTTTCCCATCTTGGTTTAGTCTTACTGTTCCCTTTAGTCCCTTAGGGGCCCCTGGAGATTTTGCAAATTATTTTAGCTTTTTTTTGTGAAAAAACTTCGGGCCTTTTTGTGACGGGTAAATTTCTTCCCAATTTCTTTTTTCCTTTTGAACATTTTTCGGGCCTTTTTACTATAAAAATTCCCCCAGACTGGAAATTTTAAAGAAAAAGTAGCAATTTAAAAAGGGTTTTAAGGGTCCGTCTATTTTTAAGGAAATAAAAGATTTACATTTTATTTTATATATGTTTTATATTATATAATAAGTTTTTTGTTACTTTTAGTTTCAGATTATGAAATGCTGATTAGAAATATAACCCTGTAGGTCTGTTTTAAAAGTGTTACTAAATCAGAAGTATATTTAAAAAAAATTGTTATATTACAAGCTATTAAGGTGGTACATGACCAAATGTTTTGTACATAAAGATTTGCAGCATCTGATATGTGAAACTTGTTTAAAAACATGTCAAAATGGTTTATTGTTGTTGTTTGTTTTTTTTCTGTCATTTGTGTGTTTGCTTTTGTATGTTTTTGCATGTCTTATATTTGTTCTTGATTGTGTCTGGATACTGTTCTATATACAAGTTCTTGTTTTTCAATGCAAGCACCCATGTTTGTTTGTGTTTAGTCTATTATGTTTATGTTTGCTTATATTTGTAATGTTATATTACTTTGTCTTTTTCTATTGTTTGTTTCTGGTTCTTCATATTTGTTGATTGTTCTGGATAAGTATTGTTAGTTCATGTTTCTCTTGTTTGTCCCTATAAAATCTTGATTGCCCCAGTTATCTCATGAGTATTCCTTTTAATTTTCATTTGTTTCTTGACTGTTCCTGTTTACTTTAAATTTTTCCAGCTGATCTGTGTTTGTTCCTGTTTACTCTTTATTGATCTGGTTTACTCTTGTTTGTTCCTGTTTACTCTGGTTTGGTCCTGTTTACTCTTCATTGTTCCTGTTTACTTGTGTCTTCTCTTGTTTGTTCCTATTCACTTTTCATTATTCCTGCAAACTCTTGTTTGGTCCTCTACTCTTCATTGTTCCTGTTTACTTGTGTCTTCTCTTGTTTGTTACAGTTAACTCTTTATTGTTTTGGTTTACTCTTGTTTGTTTCTGTTAACTCAGCATTGTTCCTGTTTACTTGTGTCTTCTCTTGTTTGTTACAGTTAACTTAAATGTTTGTTCCTGTTCACTTTTCATTGTTCCTGCACACTCTTCTTTGTACCTGATTACTCTTGACTCTTCCTGTTTACTCTTGATTCTTCCTGTTTTCTCGTGATTCTTCCTGTTTACTCTTGTAAACCATTGGATGTTCCTGTTAACTTTTGTTGGATCCTTTTAACTTTTGTTTGTTACAGTTAATTCTTGTTTTCGCCAGTTCTTAATTGTTCATGTTATCTCTTGTTTGATCCTATTATCTCTCTGTTCCTGTTCACTCTTGTTTGTTCCTGTTCCTTCTTGAATGTTTCTGTTAGCTCTTGTTTGTTCCTGTTATCTCTTGTTTGTTCCTGTTATCTCTTGTTTGTTCCTGTTAACTCTTGAACGTTCCTGTTCACTCTTGTTTGTTTCTGTTCACTCTTGAATGTTCCTGTTAACTCTTGAATGTTCCTGTTAGCTCTTGTTTGTTCCTGTTAACTCTTAAATTTTCCTGTTAGCTCTTTATTTGTTCCTGTTAACTCTTGAATGTTCCTGTTAGCTCTTGTTTGTTTCTGTTAACTCTTGAATGTTTCTGTTAGCTCTTGTTTGTTGTTCACTTTTGAATGTTCTTTTCTTGTTTGATTCTGTAAGCTCTTGTTTATTCCTGTTAGCCTTTGTTTGTTCCTGTTAACACTTGAATGTTTTTGTTAGCTCTTGTTTGTTGTTGTTAACTTTGTATGTGTGTCTCTTGTTTGTTCAATGTTTAACTTCACTTCATGAAATTCAGTATTTTCAGCTTTCTATGTATAGTTATTATATATTCATGATCATGGAGTGATATGATTTGAAAAGTGTAATTCCGAAGTTGAATTAATTTCATGAAATTGAATTCGTGAAGTTGAAATCGTGAATTTGTGAAGATGAAATTGGGAATTCATGAAGATGAAATTGGGAATTCATGAAGATGAAATTGGGAATTCATGAAGATGAAATTGGGAATTCATGAAGTTGAAATGTCCCACCGGTCTTACATGCTAACTTGCTGTATTGTTATCTGTGTATTATTTATTAAATTGATATTGAATTTAATTTAGTTTAATTTACAGTAACAATGGACAGTTTCAAAATGTAAAGTTAGAACTAGAAAGGTGAAGTAAATTCATATATGCAAATTAGATATGGAAACCACGAGGAGCTTACATCTTTCTGTTGACGTCTGCTATTGGCATCCTTGTTGACTATAATATTTAAATGCATGGATCGCCCACGTAGATGCCTAATGCACGTGATTGTTATAGATCATTTATTTCACTTCAAAGACCATAGTTCTTACGTAAAACCTCGTAACTTTCTATATAAACAATTATATTTACAGGAAGTTTGTACAGTGATTTCCCCGAGTCATTGACTTCATGGTGCTGTGGTAATAAAAACTTTCCCTATCTATGCGTAACATTCTAGCAGTTATTTCAGTACATACTGTTTTGCAAGTTGCAGCAAAATATTATAATGAAAAAATATAACTGTAAGAATGTGTTGTACATTTAAGAATTAAATGTTCCACAGCATTTTAAAATGTTTCTGACATATGGAAAAGCTATTTTCATTCCATTAAAGTTTTATTGCTAAGAATATCAGTTACGTTTAATGCCTTCACCATGCTGGATTTATATAATGGACTTGTCTTGCTTTAAATTTTGGAACAGTTGTAAATTGTGTAGGTGTGCTGTAAAAACCAAACAAAATGAACAAAAAATCATGATCCTATATTAACCTGCACAGATAGGCTCTACATTTATTCCATAAAAAAATTATTTTACTTTTTAAGTTCTTTTATTAGAATGAACGCTTTATCCTTAAAGGACCGCCTCTGTGGTCGAGGGGTTAGAGTCGATGACTTCTAATCCAGTTACCTCTCTGGCGTGGGTTCGAACCCCGGGAGATGCTTTGGTAGTTTAGCGCGGAGGGAGGTAGTCTAGTACTGGTGTAACTCTCCAGGAACGATTGTTAGGAAACTACCCGCCTATATGACTGAAATACTGTTGGAAAAAGGCGTAAAATGAAACAAACAAACAAACAAATTATCCTTAAAGGAACTCCACTGTGGTCAAAAAGCCTAAAAAACGTAAAATTTAAATTTCTTACATAGACCATCTTTGGCAGATAGAACTTAAAGATATGCAAAAGATATTTAAAAAATATATTCAGAAAACATACTTTTTGCTATTTAAGCCTGATTTGAGTGAAAATCCTTTCAGCATTTCAATTTTCATTAGACTAATTTCACAATTTGAATAATCGTTTAGAAAAAACAAGTGAGCAAATCAGCTGATGATTTGCACACAAGTTATTAGTATAGATCTACATCAAACGGAACATAAATCTCAAAAAATTATTTCCAGTCCAGTCATGCCAAAATTTAAAAAAAGTTGCTGTTATTAAAGTTATAAATTGTAACCATAATTATAAAAAAAGTAATACAGAAAATTTTCAGAAATAACATTAATATACAGTAAAAACTCGCTAATGAGACCAATGAAGGGACTTAATAAATCTGGTCTTAATAGCGGGTTGGTCTCATTAATGAGTTTGGTCAAACAGAAAACCAGGCAATATATTAAGGGATACCATGTACTGTACACATGTTTAATTCTGGGCTAACCTATTTCAAATGAGAAGATATAAAGCATACACTATTATTTTTTTATTTTCATTTATTTTCTTTTACTTTTTAACATTATAAAATTTTTAAACTTCTTTAGAGGTACAAAATGTATTATGAATGTCTTTCACCACAAACATATTTTTAGATTCTTGTTAAAAGAATGCCATGACTTACTCAATTAAATCATCATTTAACTACAAAGCACATCGACCAATTAACCTTTAATTATTTTCACAGTTTTCATCGCCGATAACAACTTCAAAAACCTAATCGTATCATGTTTATGTTTGTTTAAAATTATGGAACGAAAGAGATAATGATAGCAGCAACACCTCTAAAAAACTTATTGAAAGTTTTCTGTTCAATATTTTGTTGTTTTAATCCTCCAGTTATGACATTAAAGGTGTGAAATTAAGAAATTATCGATAATATTATTGATCATTTCCGGGTTTGATACAAAGTAACCTTGACCTCTGCCGTAAATTGGATGTCGTTAAATGTCGTAAAACTACGACAACTGTTGTTTACATCACGTGTCAAAAAGATTTCAGCAATATACATGCATGTCAATATCAAGGTGAGAAAGTGCCCACTGTCGTATTTATGGGTTTCCAAATGTACAGAATTTACGAAATGGGACTGAATTTACTGGTCGTATTACGGAATAACGGGGTGGTCTCAAAATCGGGGTTAGCGACTATTAAAATAAAGAATAAAAAAATCGGGTCTTTGAAAAATCGTTCATATTAGCGGGTTGGTCTCGAAAACGGGGTGGTCGTAAAGCGGGTTTTTTTACTGTATTAATTTAAACATTGTTTATTTTAAAGGAATCTGGTTAAAAAAGATTAATGTTTATAGTATTTTTTTTTATTGTAAGGGGGAAAACAAAGAACCTGTGTGATCAAAACAAACATAGGTTTTATTATTCACTTTTTCATTCATTTTAAGAGATTTTTTTTACTCTCTTTAAGTGGTGTAAGAAAGTAAAAGAGTAACCGAATGCTAAATAAACATGTTGGTTTTTTGTTGTAAAGTGTTTTTGGTGTTTTCCCCATCTCTGTTAGTGTATTGCTAAAACTTTTAAAAGAAAAAAAGCAATAACATAAGTTCGGTATAGGTAAAAACAACACAAGTTTTAAAGAGGCAGAAAAGGTTAATGATTTGCTGGAATGATACATTAAGTTAGAAGTAATTTAGTGTTTTAAGTTTTCAACGCAAAACTGATGTAACTAAATAAGATTTAAAGAACACAATACATTTGTGTTGCAATGAACGTTTCAATTTTTTACCACCATAGTATCATGCCTGCATGATAAGGGCTAATCTTAAGCATGGTTTTTTTCTTGCATAAGAAGTGTTTGATTCATTGATATATTTAGAGAGGGAAAAAAAATCTGCAGCAGCAGCTCTATAGAAATGTTTTCAAGTTGATGTTGCCATGTTTTGCAGTGATATCCAAGCACGTGATGCATGCCTGCCTTAACCAAAAAAATAACCCAAAAAAAAATCTGCACGAGAAACAGATGGTGTATCTAACAAGATAAACAACAAGTGGCTCTTGTGTAAAACTAGAAAACTTTTAACTTCTTCTACATGCTTATCCAAACTGACAGGAGTTAGAAAATAGACTACGGAAATCTGAAATATCTGGAAATCTGAAATATCTACGAGTCTGACATGGGCGAGAATATAGCAGAAAGGAATCGGAGAAACTGATTTTTTTTCCGGTATGTGTAATGATATAATTGGAAATTTCCGATCAGTTTTGTAAATTGTATATATATCGCACGTGTGATTAGTATATATCGGCACAAAAAATCGTATATGTATAATGTGTAATATATATATTTTATGTTGCAGTATATATACAAAGTAATTGATTTTCTCTCTGTATTTTTTTTTTTTTTTTTTTTTTTTTTTTTTTTTTTTTTTCTTTTTTTTTATGCACTATTATACTGGGTAATGTTTTAGTGAAGTGAGAGAGATAATGGTATAAACAGATTGGTGTATGGATACAGAACAGACTGGTTGCACACTGGGATAGAAAATAGGGAGAGAGAGAGAGAGAAAACACAACTACTTAATTGAAGATAACACTGATTTCCTGTTACGTAATGTTAAAAGGAAAGTGGTCCAGATTATTATCGTAAAATTGAGACATATAATAGAGACATGACCAAAATGGGAGAATTCTTCTCTGACAATTGAATCGTTCTTGCTCAATATGGAGAAAAAAATGTGAGGAAGAAAGGATGTGAATTCTTTTTATTCAATGACAATGATGATGTTGATGATGATGGAAGTGATGATGATGATGATGTACTTGAAAAGTTGATAGAATTATTAAGTTTGAGAAAAGTGGATTTTCAGTGGAATTTAATTTTGAAGGACGGCCTTTTCATTATTCTTGAAAGGAATTTTAAGACAGAAAACGGTAAATTTTTTGCTTTTTGATTAATTATTTTTTGTAGTCTACGCCTAATGAAAATAATTATAAATGGTTTATAAAGTTCCTGATTTAAAGTAACATATGCATGAAGTATGATTATAAGAATTTTTTTTGTACAATTTTTGCAGATGTAAACTATGTAGGTTATTAGAAGTAATGAATTTTTCCAAGAATTATTTATGATGCAAAGGTTTGAAAATAAAATAATTGATGACATGGTTGACAGACTCTTAATTAGAAAATAAAAATTTGACTGATTAGTATTTAGCTACCATTTATCACACAAGAATCGATGCTGCAGCGCTATGCTTGGTTTGATTGGCGCATAAAAAAAATCTGCTGTTACAAGAATTTAATTGGTTTGCACCTCCTGTGTGCAGTAGCTTCTGTTAGCAGCATGTGGAACTCGTTTAATTTAGGTAGCATGTGCATTCTATTAATCGTTCTCCTTTAATTATGTGTTCAGGTTTATAGGTTTGGAATAATAACTAGGCAAAAGATACTGCTATGTCATGGTTTAAAGGTATATTTTTTCATTTTATATGAGAAAATCACCTGTGAAAAGAAGGATAATTTTTTTATTATACAATTTTTTTTTTATCCTCCAGTTTTTAATGTAGTTAATATAATGGTTCCCATATGTAATGTTTGTAAAGGATGTCGGCAAAAGATGAACTTTGTGTTACACCCAACTTCCTGTTTCATGTATTTGGAATTTGTACTGGGGGGGGATATGATAATATATTGTTCAAAATCAATAAAAGCTGGTGTTCAAAGGGTGTCATTGCCGGTAATGTTGAAAGGGTGTCATTGCAGGTAGTGTGGAAAGACTGTTATTGCATGCAGTGTTGAAACGCTGTTATTGCAGCTATTGTTCATAGGGTACTATTGCAACTAGTGTTCAAAAGGTATTATTGCAGCTATTGTTCAAATCCGGTTATTGCAGCTAGTGTTCAAATGGTTCTGCAGATAGTGTTAATTAAAAGGGTGTTATTGAAGCTAGTGATCAAAGGGTGTTATTGCATCTAATCGTGGCCGAGTGGTTATTAGGTTGTTGACTTCAAACCACTTGCCTCTCACCGCTGTGGGTTTGAATCCCAGCAGGGACTGTGAATTCTTTCATGTGAGGAAGCTATCCAGCTAGCTTACGGAGCGTCGGTTGTTCTATTCAGGTGCCCGTTGAGGCCTGGAATAATGCATGGAAGGGCACCTGAGGTCTTCCTCCACCAGTAAAGCTGGAACATCGCAAAATGACATATACTGTGTCGGTGTGACATAAAAACCCAAACAAACAAATTGCATCTAATGTTCAAAGGGTATTATTGCAGCTAGTGTTTTTAGGGTGTATTTGCAGCTAGTGTTCAAAGGGTATTACTTTAGCTAGTGTTCAAAAGGTTTTTATATTGCTAGTGTTCAAAGGGTGCTATAGAGTATTATTAAATGCTATTATTGCTGCTAGTGTTAAATGTGTATTATTCCAGCTAGTGTTGAAATGGTATTATTGCAGCTTGTGTTCTAAGGCTATAATTGCATATAAGTGTTGAAAGGGTAATATTATCCAGCTAGTGTTCAAATTTGTATTATTCCAGCTAGTCTTCAAAAGGTATTATTGCAGCTAGTGTTCAAAGGGCTTTTTGCAGCTAGTGTTCAGAGGGTGTTGTTATAGCTAATCGATGGCTCAGCGCAATACTGGTCTAAGTGACATTTTTACCAAAAATCACTTTTTTACATATTTTGATCATGTATGGTCAAATACACATTCTATGAAAATTTGAGGGTATTTTATGCTTTTTTTGCCTTTTTTATTTACATTTAAAATAAAAGTCTATCTCAGGTAGTTCAATTTTGTTAGTGCAATATAGGTCTAACTTGAGTTGGTCTCTTACTGCGATGTCAAATATATCAATTTTCCTTAAAAATCCTTGAGTTAGACCTTAAATGTTTCAAATTAAAATAATAAAATAATATGCATATCCCATTGAAATGTGTAAAGAATATGAGAATTCATGAAAACACTAGAAATTATTTGCCTCCATCAGTGCTTTGTATCATTCGCAAAATATTAGCCAATTGCATATCATGTACAAGTAACTGTAAACGAAAAATCTTGAAAAAAATTAATAATAATTAAGTGTCACAATTAAACATTTATTTTGTCTTTGAAGTCATTACATCATACTCATACTGTATTATTTGATAACATAAAGTGCAGTTGAAACTATCATTTTTGTACAATTTAGTAAAAGACAGTGTATGTTTCTCATGCACACATTTAAAATGGAAAATAACATGTGTTACACTAGTGGATTCATAACCTCTGATCCCCCTCTAAAAAAATCATATTTTTTTTAGTTTGACCTTTGTTTAATCATATGCTGAGATTTCCTAATTCTTAATTTTACACTTTATTCATATTTATATGTGTTCTGCTTAAGATGGTGTAATTTGGCGGTAGACTGTACATTGTTTCACTGCCAAATCAAACTTAGCCTGTAACACAATGAACAATTGCAGGTTTGAGGGCGTTCTTGGGTTTTTATTTTTAAATTATGTATCTACTTCTGTATCACTTTCTTTAATCAAGTAAAGTTATTTAAGAAACAAAATATCCCAAACTGTGATTTTATTGCTCATTAACATCACTGTTTGGAGTTTGGATGCGAGGAATTATATCATGAGGGTGCAGCCCGAGTGATATAATGATGCACATCCGAACGACAAACAGTAATGTCATCAAGCAATAAAATCACCGATTTGGATATATTATTATGCCCCCATTTTGAAAAAAAGGGGGTATATTGCTTTGCACTTGTCGGTCCGTCGGTCCGTCGGTCCGTCGGTCCGTAGACCAAATGGTTTCCGAGTGATAACTAAAGAACCCTTAGGCCTAGGAACTTCAAACTTGGTATGGTGATTGGTCATGACCAGTAGATGACCCCTATTGATTTTGGGGTCAAGGGGTCAAAGGTCAAGGTCACATTGACCTTGAAAGCAAAAACGGTTTCCGATCAATAACTAAAGAACCTTAAGGCCTAGGAACTTCAAACTTGGTATGGTGATTGGTCATGACCAGTAGATGACCCCTATTGATTTTGGGGTCAAGGGGTCAAAGGTCAAGGTCACATTGACCTTGAAAGCAAAAACAGTTTCCGATCAATAACTAAAGAACCTTAAGGCCTAGGAACTTCAAACTTGGTATGGTGATTAGTCATGACCAGTAGATGACCCCTATTGATTTTGTGGTCAAGGGGTCAAAGGTCAAGGTCACATTGACCTTAAAAGCAAAAACGGTTTCCGATCAATAACTAAAGAACCTTAAGGCCTAGGAACTTCAAACTTGGTATGGTGATTAGTCATGACCAGAAGATGACCCCTATTGATTTTGGGGTCAAGGGGTCAAAGGTCAAGGTCACATTGACCTTAAAAGCAAAAACGGTTTCCGATCAATAACTAAAGAACCTTAAGGCCTAGGAACTTCAAACTTGGTATGGTGATTAGTCATGACCAGTAGATGACCCCTATTGATTTTGTGGTCAAGGGGTCAAAGGTCAAGGTCACATTGACCTTAAAAGCAAAAACGGTTTCCGATCAATAACTAAAGAACCTTAAGGCCTAGGAACTTCAAACTTGGTATGGTGATTAGTCATGACCAGTAGATGACCCCTATTGATTTTGGGGTCAAGGGGTCAAAGGTCAAGGTCACATTGACCTTAAAAGCAAAAACGGTTTCCGATCAATAACTAAAGAACCTTAAGGCCTAGGAACTTCAAACTTGGTATGGTGATTGGTCATGACCAGTAGATGACCCCTATTGATTTTGGGGTCAAGGGGTCAAAGGTCAAGGTCACATTGACCTTGTAAGCAAAAAACGGTTTCCGATCAATAACTAAAGAACCTTAAGGCCTAGAACTTCAAACTTGGTATGGTGATTGGTCATGATAAGTAGATGACCCCTATTGATTTTTGGGGTCAAGGGGTCAAAGGTTAAGGTCACATTGACCTTGTAGGTAAAAACGGTTTCCGATCAATACCTAAAGAACCTTAAGGCTTAGGAACATCAAACTTGGTATGGTGATTGGTCATGATCAGTAGATGACCCCTATTGATTTTGGGGTCAAGGGGTCAAAGGTCAAGGTCACATTGACCTTGTAGGTAAAAAACGGTTTCCGATCAATAACTAAAGAACCTTAAGGCCTAGGAACTTCAAACTTGGTATGGTGATTGGTCATGATCAGTAGATGACCCGTATAGATTTTGGGGTCAAGGGGTCAAAGGTCAAGGTCACATTGACCTTTTAATTAAAAACGGTTTCTGATCAATAACAAAAGAACCCTTAGGCCTAGGAACTTCAAACTTGGTATGGTGATTGGTTATGACCAATCAGATGACCCCTATTGATTTTGGCATTAAGGGGTCAAAGGTCAAGGTCACATTGACCTTGTAGGTAAAAACGGTTTCCGATCAATAATGAAAGAACCCTTAGGCCTAGGGACTTCAAACTTGAGATGGTGATTGGTCATGATCAGTAGATGACCCCTATTGATTTTGGGGTCTAGGGGTCAAAGGTCAAGGTCACATTGACCTCTTAGGTAAAAACGGTTTCCGATCAATAACTAAAGAACCCTTAGGCCTAGGAACTTCAAACTTGGTATGGTGATTGGTCATGACCAGCAGATGACCCCTATTGATTTTGGGGTTAAGGGGTTAAAGGGCAAGGTCACATTGACCTTGTAGGTAAAAATGTTTTCCAATCAATAACTTAAGAACCCTTATGCCTAGGAACTTCAAACTTGGTATGGTGATTGGTCATGACCAGCAGATGACCTATTGATTTTGGGGTCAAGGGGTCAAAGGTCAACGTCACATTGACCTTGTAGGTAAAAACGGTTTCCGATCAATTAACTAAAAACGCTTAGGCCTAGGAACTTCAAACTTTGTGTGATGATTGGTCATGACCAGCAGATGACCCCTATTGAGTTTTAGGTGAAGGGGTCAAAGGTCAAGGTCACATTGACCTTTTAAGTAAAAACGGTTTCTGATCAATAACTTAAGAACGCTTAGGCCTAGGAACTTCAAACTTGGTATGGTGATTTGTCATGACCAGCAGATTACTCCTATTGATTTTGGGATCAAGGGGTCAAAGGTCAAGGTCACAATGACCTTGTAAGTAAAAACGGTTTCTGATCAATAACTAAAGAACGCTTCGGCCTAGAAACTTCAAACTTGGCATGGTGATTGGTCATGACCAGCAGATGACCCCTATTGATTTTGGGGTCAAAGGTCAAGGTCACATTGACCTTGTATGTTAAAACGGTTTCCGATCAATAATAAGAGAACCCTTAGGCCTAAGAACTTCAAACTTGGCATGGTGATTGGTCATGACCAGCAGATGACCCCTATTGATTTTGGGGTCAAGGGGTCAAAGGTCAAGGTCACATTGACCTTGTAGGTAAAAACGGTTTCTGATCAATATACTAAAAACGCCTAGGCCTAGGAACTTCAAACTTTGTATGATGATTGGTCGTGACCAGCAGATGACCCCTATTGAGTTTTGGGTCAAGGGTCAAAGGTCAAGGTCATGACCAGTAGATACTTTATAACCCTTATTAATTGTTTGATCACTGGGTCAGAAGTCATGCATAATAACCTTATCACATGACTAATTGGCTGCTGATAGGGGGCATACATGTTTTACAAACATATCTTGTTTCGATTCTAACACGACATTAACAAATAAATGCTGCCGTACCAGGCTACCTGATATTTAGGACATTAACAAATAAATGCTGCCGTACCTGATATTTAGCTATATTGCGCCTGATTTGTTTCCGTTCTTAATATCAGCGCGTCACATTTTTAGTGGTTACGTCACGTGTATAATGATTACGTCACACGTCTAAATATAGAACGTCAAACAGTGATTTTATAGCATAATAAACACACTTTCGGTTCTTCTATGTTCAATAGGGAAAAATGCGGGATGTGTTAGAAAAATAAACTTTACACTATCAACTCAAACAATACTATACAACATAGTGTCAACATGTGCAAATCACACTCTTCACAATACTTATATTATTGATACAATATCTTTCTGTCTGATGTGATATGTGCAGAAAAAATCAAAATATGCACACTTATATTATAACGACCTTTTCAGTTCTTGTATTCTGATAATTTTTTACATCACACAGCTCCATTGAATTTTCGAGAGTGCAATTGTCAAAAACTCTTTGACTTATGTGGCAGAAACAGCTATAAGCTGATAAAAATGTTTCATTTTAGATCTTAAAGCCATTAATTTTACCTATCAAATTTAATGAAATTAAAAATGTAATGACTATCAACTGCTTTTGGTATAGTATCAGTGTCAATGAGAAAATTCAAACATTTATCCATTCTAATTGTTTAGTGCTAATCTAAGGTGTGCACATGGTGCTTTTCAGGTGTGCGCCTTTTCATATCTGAATGAATAAGTGGTTGCAAGTGTTTAAAGCACATCTAACTTTACTAAAATGATTCTGAATTATATCATGTGCTAACAATACTTTGTTCTATGAATCCCTGATAGTGGGTTGTACTGCCTTACTTTTTTCTCTAAAATATGTTTGACAACCTCTTGTTATTTGGTCAAAATTTAGAGGTAAAATGACTTTGATATACAGTTGACTCTCGGTAACTCGAAATCCATGGGACTGGGTATTTTACTTCGAGAGAAACGGAATTCGAGTTACGTGGATCTGCGCCATTACGTTGACATTCGTACATGTATATACATGTGCCTGATTCATCAGTAAAGTACATGTTTTGATAAGCACTCATGACAATTCATAACAATAAAAGCACAATAACAACATTTATTTCAACAATTTATCTAATATTTGGAGTGAATTGATCATCGGACGAATACGAAAGTAGCAACTATCGTGAACCAGAAGTACATATTAATGTATGCAATATGACGGAACATTAATTATACAAATGTCAGTTACGTTGATAACACACAACAATACCTAGACTGTTATTTGACTAACACACGAGTCAACTTTCTTAAAACCAATTAAGTCCTGAAACCGATTAAAGCCACTTTTACGACTTAATAAATCATGATGACCAACAATTAAAATTACCATGAAACGTTTGAATCACGAGTGGCAACACCTCACCTTGATGTCGCCAACCTTTGATCAGTTGGCGGTTTTCACACTTCGACTAATTTAGATGACAATATGTTGGACTTTAACTGACGGGACCAAATTTTCTTTTCGACTAAACAGGAGTCTTGGTTAGTCAAAATTTGAACTAAGCGGAGTTAAAATACAAAGATAACGAAGGAAATTTGACGGGACTTCGAGTCGACTAACACGGAATTTTGAGTAAAGCGATTTTGACTTATTGAGAGTCAACTGTATAAAATGAAAGTTTTCAGCAAAACATGTCATAAAATTTGCACATTACACTTTCAAAATATACTCTAAACAGTTGAGAAAGTACATACAAAAGTTGTAATAAAAGCATGGTCTAACAGCGGTTTTCATTTTTGAAAATATTTGATATTTATAAATGATTATATCATCAGAAAAGAGGACCACATACATTAAATTCATTAAGATTTAGCGCATAACAGTAATATCGGAATCACAGCATTTAAGCACCAATGGCGGTAATGGTGTGCATTGAGAAAATAAAATGTGTCTTCTTTGTACAAATGTGAGTTATACAAAATGTACATTCCCTGTTTGATATCATAATATATACCTGGATCGTCAGTCATCATTGTTCATGACTACTGTTCATAACACTATATGAATCAAAACTGTTTGCATTTTGTTTAGAATTCAAATTTATTGCACAGATAATCTGCAAAAGATCTTAAGTAAATCTGAATCTCAAACAAATTGAAAAAGGAGAAAGAAGTGTACTTTCATCTAAAGTCAGCTCGCATGATATATTAATAGAAAAATATTAAAGGATTTAGTCTTTGTAAAGTTCTTTTACAGACTTGCAAAATATTTTAAACAATGTTTAAATTAACAAAACAATGTTGTTCAAAATTTAAAATTTCATTATATCAGAATATTTAACATAAAACAGGTCTAACTCAAATATTTGTACCACTTTTACCAAATTGCAAGAGGGAATTTGAGTCTAACTCAAGTTAGTCTTGTATTGCGCTCAGAATTTCAGCGCAATAAAGGTCTAACTCTAAAATACACAATTTGTAACATTTTAATAAAAAATTATATAAATGGCATTATTTCTTATTATAATTAATGTTAACATAGCAAAAAAATATTTTCTAATATAAGTATTTTTGAATAAAATCAGTTTTTTGTCTCTCCTGAACATTTTCAAAAATAGCAGTTAGACCAGTATTGCGCTGAGCCATCGTAATGTTCAAAAGTTATCATTGCAGCTAGTGTTCATATGATATCATTGCAGCTAGTGTTCAAAGGGCATTATTGCAGCTAGACTTCAAAGGTTTTTGTAGCTAGTGTTCAGAGGTTTTTTTTCCTGCTAGTGTTCAAATAGTTAAATATTCAAGCTATGATAATCTTTCTGTTTTGTGATATGGCTCTGAAACCTTAGAACCAATATTTCATCCATCAAATCTTGAAATATAGCAAGGTTGAAAAGTTATTTTAAAAATTTCATTTTATCTCAATTGCAAGAGCAATCTGCTATTTTGTTTTTTCTCCCAAAATTGATAATAAAAACCAACTCTTCAATGAAAAATTGGTTGCTTTTTTGTTGAAAGCCAATTAAAATTTTTCTTCTGGTTCCAGAATTCTTCCGGAAGATTTGCCGTGCCAATTGTGATTTTAAACGGAATTCTTTCTTTAAACTTCACAACATTCTTAAAAAAGAAAAAAAAATGAACAATTCGAAAGTACTTCATGCACATTGTTCAGCTTTTGGGTATTTTCCTGGGAGCATTGTTTCCCCATGAATTTCGTAAATTGTTTTTAAAAAAAATTGTCCGTTTCCAGGAAGTTAGTACTTTTGAAAAGATTTTGTGCAATGAATAATATCAAAAGCAAGGTAAGTGTATTGAAATAGAGAAAGTTTTTTTGGAGGTTCTCCAAGCAGGAAGGGAACTGTCTAGTGTCTGTAGTATGGTTTTTATACCTATGTGTCTTAAACTGTTTCATTCTTCATGCATGCTTCTGAAATGAGTTGAGAATTACTAAAATGTTCCCAGAATTCTTGCCTGGCATGTTATGATAAACAGAGTCTTTAACAATTTAGAAACTGCCGGTTAGTAATAATCTATGTGTGTAACATAGGCACACAGGTTTATATATCTGCATGCACAGTGAAATAAGACTTGGAGCATATGGTTTCTTTATGCTGGTGAAATTTTCTGTTTTTTCTTTGATTTTATATAACAGAAAGCAGATGAAAATTTCTGAAAATTTGTTAATTTAGAACTACCTGTTTTATTTGGAGAGATAATTCAGGTTGGAGAGATATTTCAGGTAATGGAAAAGAAGGGGGAAAAACTTACATGTCACTTAAGGGTTGTTATTTTGTTTTTCTTGCAAGATTTTTCAGGTAATGAAGTGTTGAAAGGAGTAAACCATCTTAAGGTTTTTGGTAGGTAAAGGAGGAGAATAGAAATTGAGTTTAGACTGTAGATAAAATGCTTTCAAGTCAACATTTAATCCACATCCCAAGGATTCAGGGTCTACACCAAATTATTTCAGGGCTGAATGATTTCAGGGCTTTTAATATGATTTAAGGGGTCATTGATTTCAGGTCACAATTTTGACCATCACAAATGTTCCAGAGCTCAACAGCATATGAGTCTGGATGGGCTGGCTCTATACTGGAGGAAATTGAAGCAGCATGCCTCCAAATTTATGCTTATTTTTTACGAAAATATTTAAAATATATTTAAAGTAAAATATTGTGAAGTGAACTGAGAAAATAATTTACACATTTGCAAACGGCACTTACAATCCATGTAATTTACCAAAAAACAGGTCAAAATATACAAAAATAGTCCTTACTGCGTTAGAAATATAGTGATAAAGACCACAAAATCAGTCCCAAATCATACACAACATGTAAGTTATTACTTAAATCTTAAATTTTTTTAACTTTTTCTAAGAATCTTAGTACATTTTCAGAAATTTAATTTTCTTAAAATATTTTGACTCATCTGGAGGAATGCAGCTTTAAGGCTTAGTTCAAGCAGGGTCAAAGTTAATGTCTTTTATGTGAAACATTAACAGGTCCTAAATGCTAGTATAATGATAGGGAACATAAATTAGACAGTTGGTATAGACACTATACAATAAAAATGATAACAAAAAGAATAGGAACAATTTAAGTTTCTTGATAAGCAGTATCCTGATGTTTCCCAGAGCATGATGGGAAATTTACTCCCCTTTATCTTAATGAATTCTGGTTAACAGAGACACCTGCTATAGAAATGTATTGTAATGTAACATGAAATGTTTCTAAACAAGATATAAGTCTATACAGAAAGATTCTTTTATATAACAGCAATTGTTATAATATAGAAGAGATTTCCTAGCAATTATAATGATGCCAGCTAGCTCTATAGGAGTTGGCATTGTAATGAAGCTGGTATTATATTATATATGGGAAATTATGTGTATCTTGTCAAAGAGACAGTCAAAAAAAAGGAGTAAGATTTGAGGAATAGAGGTTCAAGAACCTTGTAAGATTGTGAAGAATGTGTTGGTTTTGGATGTTAATCTTGTTTCATATTTTACAAATTTTCAGTGTTTGTCTTGTCTTGTTTTCATGCTTTGTCTGGGTTTAATAGTTTATCTGGTGCATTTTTTTCCATGGTTTGTCTGGTCTAATTTTCTCAAAATTTTGGTTTGTCTGGTTTTAATGGTTTATTTGGTGCAATTTTCCATGGTTTGTCTGGTCTAATTTTCATGGTTTGTCTGGTTCTAATAGTTTATCTGGTGCAATTCTCCATGGTTTGGTCTAATTTTCATGGTTTGTCTGGTTTTAATGGTTTTATTTGGTGCAATGTTCCATGGTTTGTTGGATGTTCATTTATGTTTGTCTGGGCTAGTTTAACAGTATTTATTGGTGGTTTGACTGGTCTGATTTTAATTATCTTTGTTGCATCCATTGTCATAGTAGTCTGATATTCATGGTTTTTATATTTTCATGGTTTGAAGCATTGATTCTTAAACAAGTCTAAGCAGCAAATAAAAGAGAAAATACCAAAATTGTGTCATTAGTATTTGTAATTTGGATTTGTACTTTGGTATGAAGTCTTTGCTTAAGTTTGATATGATATTGAGTCAAAATTTTAATGATGCTTTGAGCAGATACTGAGATGCATTTACATCTTTTCTTGATAAGCATTTTTGCTATATGTTGAGCCAAAGATATTGTCAATAACACATTGTATAACATAATATCTCAACTCAGAGTATTTCTATTAAGATAAATATGAAATGTACATATTTTGAATCTGATATGTCTTAGGAAATAAAGCCTGTTGAAGGGAGTTAGAAAAATACTAATTGTGCCAAAGAATATTAGAATGGTGTGATATACAATAAAAAAGCCATCTATTACAAAATTAAGACTTGAAATAAGAAAAAGTTGATGCATGCAAATTAGACAAAAGGGTGAAAGGTTGATTTGAACAAATCAGACGAATATGAAAAACTTGAATGTATTTGACAGTAGAAGTATCTTACAAAGTTAGAAATGAAAAAAAGTTTGCATGGAAGCATATACCATAGTGTAATATAGTCAAAACTAAAAAAAGTTGTGTATTAATAATTAAAAGTTGCATTTTAAATAGTAAAAATTGCATATTATCATATTAACTAATAAAAATTGCATAGTAACTTTTAAAAGTTGCATTTTAACTATTTAAAGTTGCATTTTAACTAATAAAAGTTGCATATTATCTAATTCAAGTTGCATATTAACTAATACAAAATTTGTACGACTCTGTGAAAGAATAAAGGTTAACAATATATTTGATATAAATTTTCATAGGTAAATTGTTGATTGTTTAATGAATATATTTTTTAATCTATTGTTTAATATGTTTCAGACCCCGGTGGAATTGTGTAAGGAAGTGAGAGTTAGCTACAGCGATGGGCATTCCAAGGTGTTCAGGGGATTCACTTACCAGTAAGTAAACTTACATTTTAATATTTAAATTTTTAATCTGAGGAGCAATCCAAATTTTGTAAAAAAATTACATGTAGTTAATTTTTTTAAAAAAATATCCGGGCCAAAATTGGATTCAAACCCCTTTTAACTAAAAAAATGTTTGAACAAAAGGTAAACTAGAAACTCGGCCAAAGGGGTTTTTGTGTTTCCCTAAAAAACTGAAAACCCTTTAAAACCCCAATTTAAACCCCCAAAAAAGGTTTGGTTTCCTTTTGTTTAAGAAAGAAAATTAAAAAATTTTTAAACCTTTTTGAAAATTGGTTGTAAATTTGTTTAAAGAGGGGGTGGCTTGGGCCAAATAAAAATTGTTTGGCCCTCTTAGGTTTTTGGCTTGGTGGCATTTTATTACTTTCTTACCCCGGGCCAGCATGCCCCACCCAAGGGGTTAGGCCCCTAAGCCAAGCCTTGAACGGGTTTAAATTTTGTTTTTCCCCAACGGGCTCCCCTTTTAATAAATTAAAAACATCCCAAAAATTTTTGGGGTATTAATTGGTTTGAAAGGGCTTTAAAGTTTGGAAAAGTCCATTTAAATTTTGGGGTTTTTCCCTTTGCCGAATTTGGTTGATTAAAAACGCCCCCCTTCCCCGGCTGGGGGTTTTTCCAATCCAGAAAAGGGGATTTGGAATTTTTTTCCTTTGTGGGGAAAAGCTTCCGCTAGTTAGGGGCAACGCCCGGCTGGGTTTTTTCCTTCCGGGTTTTTGGCCCTTGTGCCTTGGAATAAATTGCGGGAGGCCGGCCCCCTTTTTAGGATTTCCCCTCCCCAGAAAAAGTTTTGGAAATGACGCAGTTTAATAACCTTTTTTTGGCTTAAAGGTTTAAAAAACCCAATCAAACAAACAAAAAAAAATCCATTTGAATTTTAAAAAGGGGTTTGTTTTTAATTTTAATAAAATTTTTAAAAATTAAAACCCCAAACACCCCATAGGGCCTGATCAGGTTTTAATTCGGGTTTTTCAAACAAAAGGCCCCCCAAATATTGGGGTTTGGCAAAAGGGGCTAATTCTTTTTTTTTTTTAAACAGGGGAAATGGGGGTTTAAAAAACTCCATGGCAAAGGGGAACAAAAAATTTAAAATTTTTTACAAATTTTTAATTCCCCCCCTTTTTCTTAAAGTTTAAAATTAAAATTCCCTTTTTTTAAATTCCCCTTGGGTAAAGTTTCTTAAATAAAATGGATTAAATTTTCACCTTTAAAATTTTTTTTATTTTTAGTTGGAAGGGCAAAACGTTCCCCCAATTTTTTTGGAAATTCCTGGAAAATTTCCAACTTTTCCCCCAAATGGTTGGGTTTGCCCCGGGCATCCACCCTTTTAAGATACAGTCGGGTTTTCTTAAAAATTTTTCACCGTTGCAAAAACCAGTCGCGGGAAATTAAACAAACTTCTTGGACCAGAAGTGTGGCCTTTTTAAAAGAGGGGAAAACCTTTTTTATTTTAATTTTAATTCCCCAAACATCCCCCATTTGGGTTTTGAGAAATTTTGAATTTAATTATTTGTTTTGGGTTTTTTTTAAAAAGTAATGCCTTGACCTGCGTGCTAACTGGGGGAAAAAAAAAATTTTTTAAAAAAGTTTCTTTCTTGGCCTTGTTTGGTATGGGTTTTTTTAGAGGAATTTTATTTTCCAAACTTTTCTGAAAAAAATTTTGTTAGGAAGCTAAACGACTAGCTTACCGAAAGTTGGTGGTTCTTCACAGGGTTCCATTCTTGCCCATGAAATAGTAATGCCCATGAAATATTAATAATGCACGAATGGGATCCAATTAAGTTACATAGCATCAATGGTTCTACTCAGGTGCCTGATCTTCCCATTTAGATAATGCATGGTGGGGCACCTGAGGTCTTCCTCCACAAGTAAAGCTGGTAAATCACTATTTGACCTTTACAGTGTTGGTTCAATTTAAAAAAAAAACAAAAAAAGAAAACGTTTTTTCAGAATAACAACAAGGATGGTTCTACCCTTCACTGCCAATATAAAGCCAGATCACACCTTGCTGTCATACTGCTTTTTTATGTCTGCTAAATCTCTTACCTTGGATAGAACTACATTGGATAGCTCTTAATGTTGTTTAAAGGACAAGTCTATGGAGACCCCTGGTAAATTAGAAGTCTGAGAGAACAGGGGAGGGGAAATTACCTGTAAAGTGAATACAGGAAAAGTTTGTAAATTAGCCGTGTCATGACAAAACCAACAAAATGGCTTTGCGACCAGCATGGATCCAGACCAGCCTGCGCATCCGCACAGTCTGATCAGGATCCATGCTGTTCGCTATCAGTCTCTCTACTTGTAATAGGATTGGTAAGCAAACAGCATGGATCCTGATCAGACTGTGCGGATGGTGTGGATCCATGCTGGTTGCAAACGCACTATGTTGGTTTTGTCGTGACACGGCTCAAATCAATTTAAATTACACTGTATCTGCAGACTGATTGAAAGCACAAAGGTGTAAATTTGATAGTGAGTTTTGATAGACTGTTTTTACAATAAATTCAATTACCTCAGTTAACTGTCTGCTAGGTAATAGTACCACTGTTGAATCAATTTGGCTTCTTCTTATTTTTGTACTTTAACAATAAACAATAGAGGGTTTTGTATATATACATAGTCATGCAATTTTCTTTAAAATTCATAAAAAAAATTCTTGCATTGATATTGATAACTATTGTTGTACATGAGTATATTTGTCCAAATTGTTAACATGACAATGTAATTGTCTTTGAAATGAGTTACCCTTCGTCAATAAGGGTTCAAATTATATCATGGTCTATAAGGGTTTAAATTATATCATGGTCAATAAGGGTTCAAATTATATCATGGTCAATAAGGGTTCAAATTATATCATGGTCAATAAGGGTTCAAATTATATCATGGTCAATAAGGGTTCAAATTATATCATGGTCAATAAGGGTTCAAATTATATCATGGTCAATAAGGGTTCAAATTATATCATGGTCAATAAGGGCTCAAATTATATCATGGTCAATAAGGGCTCAAATTATATCATGACTACATCTTTGTAAACCTTCATTTGTAACCCTTTCACCAAGAATATGTGATTTCAAAATTGAGTGCATTTCATTAGAAAACAGTATTGCATTTTTTTGTGCAAATGAGTATTGAAATATTTTATTGAAAAAATTGAAAAAAGGTCTGTCCTGTGTAAAACGTTAAGAAAATGGTATATATCTGTTTAAATAAAGTGCAAGTATGCATCAAACTATTTATTGGGAAATAAGCATAGCATTGAGGATTTTGTTTGATGTAAAGTCTGTACTTGCTGTAGGAAGCAGTTAATTACCGATGTTTATCTATTGATGTTTCTGGGCAGGAAAGCAAGCATAAAAAGCTAAACATTAGTACTATGTACTCCATTACTCACTATGATAATGTGTTTTTTTTTTGCCTCTGTAAATCATTCATTGTTAAGTTTTAGTGACAATAATGATGGTAATGGCATTTCCTGTACCACCAGCATAGAATCAGGCCGCCACCCTCCACATCCATGGAGAATGAACAGGCACTGTATCCTACCAGGCTGCACATCCATGGAGAATGAACAAGTTCTGTATCAGGCCAGCCTGCACATCTATGGAGACTGAACAAGCTCTGTATAAGGCAGTCTGCCCATCCATGGAGACTGAACAGGCATTGTGTACATTCATGGACTGTATCAGGCCAGCCTGTACATGCATGGAGACTGAACTGAGGCACTGTATCAGGTCAGTCTGCACATTCATGGAGACTGAACTGAGGCACTGTATCAGGCCAGCCTGTACATTCATGGAGACTGAACTGAGGCACTGTATCAGGTCAGTCTGCACATTCATGGAGACTGAACTGAGGCACTGTATCAGGCCAGCCTGTACATTCATGGAGACTGAACTGAGGCACTGTATCAGGTCAGTCTGCACATTCATGGAGACTGAACTGAGGCACTGTATCAGGCCAGCCTGTACATTCATGGAGACTGAACTGAGGCACTGTATCAGGCCAGCCTGCACATTCATGGAGACTGAACTGAGGCACTGTTTCAGGCCAGCCTGTACATTCATGGAGACTGAACAAGCACTGTATCAGGCCAGCCTATACATTCACAGAGACTGAACTGAGGCACTGTATCAGGCCAGCCTGTACATTCATGGAGACTGAACTGAGGCACTGTATCAGGCCAGCCTGTACATTCATGGAGAATGAACAAGCACTGTATCAAGCCAGCCTGTACATTCATGGAGACTGAACTGAGGCACTGTATCAGGCCAGCCTGTACATTCATGGAGACTGAACAAGCACTGTATCAGGCCAGCCTGTACATTCATGGAGACTGAACTGAGGCACTGTATCCGGCCAGCCTGTACATTCATGGAGACTGAACTGAGGCACTGTATCAGGCTAGCCTGTACATTCATGGAGACTGAAATTAGGCACTGTATCAGGCCAGCCTGTACATTCATGGAGACTGAACTGAGGCACTGTATCAGGCCAGCATGCACATTCATGGAGACTGAACTGAGGCACTGTATCAGGCCAGCCTGTACATTCATGGAGACTGAAATTAGGCACTGTATCAGGCCAGCCTGTACATTCATGGAGACTGAACTGAGGCACTGTATCAGGCCAGCCTGTACATTCATGGAGACTGAACAAGCACTGTATCAGGCCAGCCTGTACATTCATGGAGACTGAACTGAGGCACTGTATCAGGCCAGCCTGTACATTCATGGAGACTGAACAAAGCACTGTATCAGGCAGTCTGCCCATCCATGGAGACTGAACTGAGGCACTGTATCACGCCAGCCTGTACATTCATGGAGACTGAACAAGCACTGTATCAGGCCAGCCTGTACATTCATGGAGACTGAACTGAGGCACTGTATCAGGCCAGCCTGTACATTCATGGAGACTGAACTGAGGCACTGTATCAGGCCAGCCTGTACATTCATGGAGACTGAACTGAGGCACTGTATCAGGCCAGTCTGTACATTCATGGAGACTGACCTGAGGCACTGTATCAGGCCAGCCTATACATTCATGGAGACTGAACAGAGGCACTGTATCAGGCCAGTCTGTACACCCATGGAAACTGAACAGGCTATGAATCAGGCCAGCCTGTACACCCATGGAAACTGAACATGCTCTGTATCAGGCTATCCTGTACATTCACGGAGACTGAACATGCTCTGTATCAGGCTATCCTGTACACCCATGGAAACTGAACAGGCACTGTAATGGGCTAACCTTCACACCCCCATGGAAACTGAACAGGCACTGTATCAGCCACTATAGAGAATGTACAATTTCATTATGGCAAAGGTTAAAAGAGGAAACATAAAAAGCCTCTCTTTCTGTAGCCTCTCTTTCTGTGGAAATGGTATTTCCTAAAAAGTTAATTAGAGGACTTGTCTCACCTTCTTGTCTACTATTAAACCTTGTTAATGGGAGATACTGAATTGTTGTCTGCTAATTATAAGTATTGTTATCTTTATGATAAAAGTCAGGTATAGAAAGGTCAAAGGTTGAAAGATGAATAGATATAAACGATAGTTTGATGATTTTCTGCTTTATGGGATTTGGTTTTTTGAATTTCTGGAATAGTCAACATTGAAGTTTATTTTCAGTGTTAGCAGGAATTATTTTTGTCCCAAGAGTGACTATTCTTAGCACTGATATTTCTCAACAACAATAAATACAGACAAAATAAACATAAGCTTTCAACATATTTTCAGATCAGGTTTAATTATTGTTTGTAACATTCTTATATTTGAAGTTTGAAATTGTATGCAAGTGCTTGAATTCTTCAAATCATTACGGAATACCACTGACATACCAAAATTCACAATAAGAATGTTCTTGGACTTTTTTCACAAAGCTAACCAGACAGGTTGTATAAACCAGGTTTTCTAAAGCAAAACTCCCCATCATAATATTTAGTTGTGCCTGGGCGTACACAATCTCTTTTAAGCCACACTCCTCCCGTATTTCTCGTCAAATTTCAATCAAACTTTTACAGAATGATTGTCAACAAGTGCTCTGTGATTTAATGAATTTTATCAGAATTATGGCCCTTTGATTTATTTCTTCACATGCCTCTGTGATATTGGTGGAAAAAACTAATGCTCCAGAGCCAGCAAAATTTTATTTTGACTTACATGTCCGTTTTTATCTAAAGCATTTTTTAACTTGTATAGTAAATTCTTAAATATTTGCGCTTGACCGTACAGGTTGTGGGATAACCTGTGCAATACAGACAGATATTTTTGCTGCCCCTGAATACTCCTGAATGCCCCTGATTTGATGAATTATAACTGAATTCGGGCCCCTTGATTTATTTCTTCACATATTATGTGAGATTGGTTTAAAGTAATTTCCTGTGTTAAATTGAAATAGGAATTTTGAGTTTGGGTATTAAGCCTATATATGTACTGTTTATGATATTTTTTGTATCATTACAGATATGAGTATTGTTCATGGGAGGCTTCAACTGTTACTGGTACCAACATCTTATATAACTGGACATTAGATGACAGTATATTGATACCTAATAAACAGGTAATTTCTTATTTTAACAAGATGTGACTAGGGAACCAGTACTTATACCTAGTAAACAGGTAATTTCTTATTAGTCCCCTACCGGTTTACCGGAGGGGACTTTAGGTTTACCCTCCGTCCGTCTGTCCGTCTGTCTGTCCGTCCGTCCGTCCGTCAGTCCGTCCGTCCGTCCGTCCGTCAGTCCGTCCGTCCACAAAACTGGATCCCGCGATAACGCAAAAAGTGCTGAAAATATTTTAATGAAACTTGATATATGGATAGATGGCGGTATGGAGATTATGCACGTCTTTTTCTTTTCTTCCTATGTTGAAAATTCTGGTTGCTATGGCAACAAATAGACTGAAAATATGGCAAATTTTACACATAACCTGGATCCCGCGATAACGCAAAAAGTACTGAAAATATTTTTATGAAACTTGATATATGGATAGATGGCAGTATGGAGATTATGCACGTCTTTTTCTTTTCTTCCTATGTTGAAAATTCTGGTTGCTATGGCAACAAATAGGGTTGCTATGGCAACAAATAGACTGAAAATATGGCAAATTTTACACATAACCTGGATCCCGCGATAACGCAAAAAGTACTGAAAATATTTTTATGAAACTTGATATATGGATAGATGGCAGTATGGAGATTATGCACGTCTTTTTCTTTTCTTCCTATGTTGAAAATTCTGGTTGCTATGGCAACAAATAGACTGAAAATATGGCAAATTTTACACATAACCTGGATCCAGTGATAACACAAAAAGTACTGAAAATATGTTT
Organism: Ruditapes philippinarum; assembly: GCF_026571515.1. Classification (NCBI taxonomy): domain Eukaryota; kingdom Metazoa; phylum Mollusca; class Bivalvia; order Venerida; family Veneridae; genus Ruditapes; species Ruditapes philippinarum. The sequence continues at coordinate 190,607 of NW_026862846.1, read as the reverse complement.
ATGAAACTTGACATATGGGTAGATGGCAGTATGGAAATTATGCACATCCTTTTTTATCTTCCTATGTTGAAAATTCTGGTTGCTATGGCAACAAATAGACTGAATTTCAAGATTTCTGATTCTAGTTTTTAAGTTTTTTCGCTATAAGTTCTTTATTTCTTAAGGTATTTTCTTCAAACTTTAAATATAAGTTGCTTGTCATCAACCACATCATATGTGACAAGGTTTACAACTCTAGCACAAAATTTATCAGAATTACCTCCCTTGAACTTAAAATTTTCATGAAAAAAAAACATTGTTTTTTTTTATTAACTTCTTTTTCTGAATGTATCTACTTCAAACTTCATATAAATGTTTCTTATTGTCACTCAACATTTGTGAGTGTTCAATACTCTAGCAAGACTATTTCCAGAATTATGCCCCTTTTGAACTTAGACTTTTTTTTTGAGAAATTGGTAATTTTTACTCCAACTTCTTCAATCATGATAGGATTTTAAAAATGTTATATTTTGATAACAGGGATGTTTAAAAAATAACTTTAGAGTGTCCTTCAGTCCGTCTGTCTGTACATAAAAACTGTTTCCTGTGATCACTTTTAAAGAACTTTTTCAACAAATTTACTTAAAATAGGAACCTAAGTGAATGGCCAATGGCCCTTCAGAATGTTGCTTGGGCTCTTACCGGTAGGGGACTTATGGATTGCTTGCAATACTATGATAATTGCTTGTTTTAACAAGATGTGACTAGGGAACCAGTACTTATACCTAGTAAACAGGTAATTTCTTATTTTAACAAGATGTGACTAGGGAACCAGTACGTATACCTTAAAAACAGGTTATTTCTTATTTTATTAAGGTGATGTGGGAACCAGGAAAGGACTTGCATTTATCTTTGAAAGGTTGAAGAAGGTTGATGACAAAAACTACTTTATTTCATACCTGAATTTTCTTTTTTTCATGATTCTCAAAACTTTTCATGTGTTGTTAATATAACCCTCCTTCCCATTAGTGGAATTTTTCTTAGTCCTCATGTAACACTTACAAGTAGTTTCTTGGACTGATGCCTTAAATATTTGGTATGTTGGTACTAGTATGGGGTGTCACTGTATTCTGCTATTTGTTATAGACTGGGGAAGATGTTTAGCTTGACTATTCAAAATACAGGGAGAGCTTATGTGTTTTCTCAGGTGTCGGCACTGCCATCACACTTAGAATTAAGTTTTTGCGAGCAGTTTGAGGTCTTAGGTTGAGGTCTTCAAAACAACTGAAAGGAATGGGTTGAAACTTCATATACTTATTTGAAAGCATAATAGGAGGTCATTAACATGTATTTTGACAGAAGTATAGCCTTTTTTGAACTTTGAAAATTCTATATCATACAGGCTCTTGTTTTACTATCAAGCACTGAGAATAGTCGAGCACGCTCTCCTACTGACTGCTCTTGTATCAGATTATTATCACTTAAAAAATACAATAATCCAGTGAAACAGAAATAAGCAGCTTTCAATTGTTACATTATCCATGCTTTTTAAAACGATATAAAATTTGAAGAAGAAAAAAAAAATTAAAAATTGAAAAAGAAAAAGGAAAAAAAAAATCGGGCAATCTTGATGTCATTATGGAACAAGTGCATGCACGGAAAGAAGAAAAAATTATTCATGAATGATTTTTAGTTTTGAGATGAGATCATGACAGCTGGATGTATAATCAAGTTCTGTGAAAGAAAAGCCTGGATATTGTTCAAATTCCATTAAATCATGTTTTTACATTGAATGCAATTGCTCTTTAAGGAGGCTACCGCTTCTGTAACGTGAAATACGATGAAATGCGGCACTTTATCACAGTCTCCGCACAGAACTGGTAGAATATCAATTTTATTCTGGCAATTACAATTTTCTTAGGAGTTAATTGTAAGTTTATTTTCAAACCATTATCAAGTTAGCCTGGGATGTAATCAATAGAATTGTAATAGAAAACTTTAAGGCCAAACACGAAGAGTTTGCGTTGTTTATTGGAGGAATTTTTCAGAAATTTTTCTTTTATATTCTCTTGCCTCATGTACATCTATTTGCCTAGGATGAATAAGGTCCAATTTTTTTGCTCATGTATTAGATTTGAAAATAATAAATTTTATGGAAAGTGCATATAGTAACAACAAAAAAATAACATTAGAGATATACTGGATATACTTACATTAAGATACTCTTTCCTATGACTAAAAGCCCGAGATAGAAAATGGGATTTTTAACAGTCACTTTGGTTTAAACATATTTATTTAAACTCAATTGCGAAACAAGTTCTTGCAACTTATATTAATCAGTTTTGAGTCAGCTTCCTGGAACCCACTAGTACTGGTGTCATGTGAAATAACATGCAGGTCATGACCCAATTAGGGCCCAAACGCATGATCCCTGGGTTGGGAGGCAGATACCTTAACCAAGAGGCAACCGCTCCCCTTAGTCACTTTACATGCAAGTCTTAAAAAAGTCTGTAGTTATTTTGGTTTCATTACCTTTATTATGGTTGTAACAAAAAATCATTACAAATAGATAAGATGGTAAATTTCATACAGACTTCTACTTAGCCAACTAGCGGCAAACTGAAATAACCCATGCAACCAGTGCTGAACAGGTTCAGCCAGCATATCTGCCTGATCATGGTTTGCAATGTTTGCTATTAAGTCAGCATTTGTTTTGAAATTTCCCTTAAATAACAGTTTTGTCCAGATTGAAAGATGAACAAATCCTGTCTGCTGGGTTTTAATTGCAAAATTCTGTGTCCTATATGCTTAAAATGATCCCCTAGCTAATGTAAGTATGTATCCCTTTGGGATGCATAGAAAATAATTTAGATTTTTAAAAAAAACAAAGAATGTATTACTTGCAAGCAGAAGATGGGCTTTGGAATGAATTAAAGTATAAGTATGAAAAGCATTATTTCAAGTTGTAAAAACAGGCTATATAAAATATAAACAGACAGGTTTATTTCTTTTGCCGTTCACTTGATTAGAATTTAATAATCAAGAACATATTCAACTGTGTCTTCAGCCATTGTTTAGGCAGGTGGTCTCTTGAAACAGGTTACTTATTTGCAAGATAAGTATAAAAATGGAATGTTAAATGCAAGTCTCCCAACAATTGTGTCCAAGGTAATATAAAAATGATTCTCTGAGCACAAACTCAGATCTCGGGTATTTGATTGGTCAGAAACTATGCCAGAATGTACAATGACCAATAACAATCCCTGAAATTTGAGACAAATATCTGAACAAGAGGCTTCTGAAAAATGTTTTATAACCTTGAGGTGTGATTTAAAATATTGTGGTATTGGTCTTAAAGATGGTCTGTTTCACTGGTTTGAGTGTAATATAAAAAAACAGATTTTAACGAGCACTTGGACAAAGTCTCATAAAACACGGGTTTGAGTGTAAAGCAAAAAGTTCCTTGCACTAGGACAGCAAACTTTAGAATCAAATAACTCGTTTTTAATACAGGCTCATTGATTTCAACTTTCATTGATCATTTCACAACCAATACAACTTTATTTCAGCTGATTTGTTTTAATGACCCTTTTGAAAATGCTAAAAAAGTATGGAAAAAAAGAGAGAAATTGAGAGGAGAAAAAAATAGTTTTGAAGCTGGCAATCAAACTAACTTCTCTTGTTTCCTGTAATTGATAGCTGATCATTTCCAGTATTTTCCATGCAGGCACTTCAATTAGGCTTGATTTGATTCTGCCGCTGAGTGCTAGAAATGCACGGGTGCTTGGCGAAAATGGTAGGAAGATACTTAGAAATGTAGGGTTTGTTAATGCGAATCAAAGGAACTACTTTCTGTTAGAAGTAGCTTTGATGTGAACATGAGTTATTGATGTGTCTGATTAATTAATGTTCTACCTTTAATGCCTGATTATTTTCATATAGGCCCATTTGCATTAATGTAATATTATGTTGTTTTTTGTGATTTTACTGAAAAGGTTGAAAAGGTGCATGGTTTGTATCTGCATTAAAAATACATGATTACAGGGTATATGAGTATACGCAATTGTTTTGAAAGTAATAGGGTACAAATACAAGAGCAATTTAGGGTACAAATGCAAGAGCAAATTGTCAGCCAGCACGCCCAAACAGTTTGACACAGCTCAATTCTGTTTCCAGTGTGGTGCTGAAATTTTTGGATTTCAAATGCCAACAATGCACAAATCTGAACTCAAAGCTGTACAAGTATTTTGTACAATATTAAGATGGCCAAAGACTTAAAAAATTACACTGCTTTCTGATGAAAACTTTTTGTTAGAATGTTTGCTTTTGTTCACATGAACATTCATGCAAATTTTCCGCAGAAAACAATTTCTGTCCTTGTTTTGTCCTTTTTTTGTAACGTAGAACTCAAATTATCTTAAATTACACTGATGTTTTGTCAAATGTTTATGTTTGGATGAAAGCTTGTTTTATTGTAAAAATAGCTGATGGATGGAAGTAATGGTAATAATAATGATGTTAAAGTCACTAATCTCAAGAGGGTAACTGGGAAAAAAGAAATTATATTTCAAGTAAATGGTAAATACTGGTGCAGTTAGGTTTAATGTGTAACTCCATTATTTACTGACCAGGGAGAAAGTTGACATTAATTGACAAAAATGTCAATCAAAAACTGTCTCTCAGTGGTAGGAATATGTTATAAATGGAAATTTGAATTATTTTCTTAAAAGTTTTAAAATTTCAAATTTTAATGTCCAATTGACATGTATCCTTGAATTAAATAGAACTTGTCAGATATTATTGTGTTTATTTTGCATTATTAATTCATCTGGTATTTTTCTTATCTGTTTTCAGTATGAAATTCAGATACCAAGTCCTGGGCTTTACACTGTGAGAGTGGAAGCGTTTAATGATGTTGCTAGGCAACCGTTGTCTGCCACACTTCCTGTCCTTGTTCAGAGTGTCATTGAAGAGGTGGACTTAAAGATTATTGGCAACCTGCTCGGAAAAGCTACACAAATAATTGTCTCCGTTAATGGTTACCATGATTTTGGGGTGGAAATTGACTACGGGGATGGGGAAAGTGAAAATTTCAGTGAAACTGACCCTGTTGCCATGGTAACCAATGACACGCATATTCTAGTTTACCTGGCGCATGTATACGAAACACTAGGAGAGTATAATATTACAGTAAATGTATCAAATCAAGTATCATCAATATTTACAACCGAGTTATTTATACCCATTGAGGACATCACCGTGACAACTAGGTCACCATGGGTTATCAGAAGTACAGGTCATGTGGTTGCTAAGGCTGTTGTTACTGGAGGACGAGATTTGACCTTCACTTGGAATTTCTCAGATGAGAGAACTTATGAGAATTCAGTCATTAGGTAAGTTTGGACATGTATATTCTTCTACGTCAACATACAGGAAAGTTATAATCAGAAATTATTTTCATTAGTTCATATTCATTTAACTTAGTTTGAAGCAAACATAAAATCATTTATACATTTATACATAAAAGCTTTATTTCCTTGTAAACTTCTTTCACCAATTTCATAAGCTGCATTCAAAGTATAGCAGGACAGATGGGGAAATGTGTGATATCCACAGAAGTTCTGGGCTTTCAAAATAAAACTTTCTTCAACTTTTCTCTGTGTTTTACACCAGCTTGATTACAAAGATATCTCTCTGGCATATTCTAGATTTATTATTATTATTTCATAAACATAAGTCTGCTTAAGTAGCTCTTATTGTAATTATATCACTAATATTGTATGTGCCTATTTACAGATAATCATTTAAAATTCTAAACTTTCTGATAAGAGTTATGGCCCTTCCTAGATAGTTTACCATATTATCAAAATGCAAAGTTTAACTGTATTTATAACTTATTAATGCATATATAGTTTATGATGGTTTTTAATATAATAAATTTTACCTTAATTAATATATTTAACTTAACATTGATTTATATAAACACACAAGTTTTGAATTATTATTAGCACATTTTATTTATGACTTAATTATTTTTTTTCGAAAATGGATTTTGATTAAATATTTTCCCAACAAAAAGTAATAGAACCATTGAATAACAAAATATATTGAATTTTATTTAATTATTTTTTTTCATTTATAGTTCTATTATTTTTGTTATTTTAGCTTTCCTAACCAGACGTCTGTAGCGAAACATTTCTATGGAATGTCAGGGGAGTATTGTGTGACATTCAATGTGACGGGACATAATTATCCGCCACCAGGGGTATACGCCAAGCTAGATAGATGTTTTCTTGTTGTAGATCCAATTGATACGGTTGAATTGTCTGCTAGCAGTAACTCATCAGCTTTAGAGCACAACACAACATTGCCTGTAATATTTACAGCTAGGTAGGTTACACAACTCAACATTGCCTGTTATATTTACAACTAGGTGTGATGCCAAAGTACCTGTTATATTTTCTGAACTGTATGATATACAACACAACATTAACTGTTATATTTACAGCTAGGTGTGATACACAACACAACATTGCCTGCTATATTTACTGCTAGGTATGATGCACAACACAACATTGCCTGCTATATTTACTGCTAGGTGAGATACACAACACAACATTGACTGTTATATTTACTGCTAGGTGAGATACACAACACAACATTGCCTGCTATATTTACTGCTAGGTATGATACACAACACAACATTGCCTGTTATATTTACTGCTAGGTGAGATACACAACACAACATTGACTGTTATATTTACTGCTAGGTGAGATACACAACACAACATTGCCTGCTATATTTACTGCTAGGTATGATACACAACATTGCCTGCTATATTTACTGCTAGGTGAGATACACAACACAACATTGACTGTTATATTTACTGCTAGGTGAGATACACAACACAGCATTGACTGTTATATTTACTGCTAGGTATGATGCACAACACAACATTGCCTGCTATATTTACAGGTTAGTGTGTTACACAACACAACATTGCCTGTTATATTTACAATTAGGTATGATTTATAACACTGCCTGTTATATTTACAACCAGACCTAGACTCATCAAGTTCTGCCGCCTTAGACAAAGCACTTTCAGTTCTATCATAGGACTGCTTTTTTGGTGCCATTACCATTAATATGGCACAAGGTCACTTAATATATGAAATATTGAAATATGAAAAATCTGTTCCAGTAAATGTGTTGAATGTAACAAGATTTTTTTACTTTATGTACCACTTGTTTATTAACAGATTGTCTGGTTCCCATGTTGTATTTGTGTTTGATTACGGAGATGGTACCACAGAAAAAGTGCAGGGAACTGAGCTGTCGCCATGGAACAAAGACATGACTATTTTTGCGGAAGGACGGCACTCCTATTCAACAGGTACTCCTATAATTTGATCATTTGTGATTTTGATCTGCTCATTAACAGTTTCTGTGGTGTCAAACTGAAACATGATTAAGATTTTAATGTAAAAGTTTTCAATGCTCAAGAGTTTTTGTTCATAATGGCCAGTGTTAAAAGCTACAATTTCTCTGTTCACAAGGATTGAAAATGCAGAAATGAAAATAGGCATTGTTTTTACGTGTCCATTATTGTAATGAAGTCAAATGATACGGTGGGCAATGGCGCAAATCTGTCATAATTTCTGTTTTTTTTTATTCTTTAAAATGAGAGAGAGGGAAAAAAAGTAAGAATATCAAATTTAATGTTGAAAGCAGTGAAGTCGTATTATTCAAATGCATGCCCATACATGTTCATCATTCGAGAATTTTGTATTTGCGCGCTTCCCATTAGGAAAACTTAATCAGTGTTCATAGAAAAGGCAGTCTGTTTAATTAAATTCTAAAGCTGTAATTTCATTTGATTCTGTTACAAGTTCTGATTGAAATGAATTGTTGAGCTCTGAAAGTATAATTAAAATTTATTACCTAACAAATGTTCCTGACTGACAACCAAAATGTGTTACAGTGGGTGAATTCAAGGTCAAGGTGACAGCCGTTAATCCCCTTGGTAACGAGACAGCGTGGCTGCCGCATTCATTCTGGGTCCAGGAGCCGCCGAAAGACCTTCACTTTTGTGATGAAGCAAACAATGAAAGGATAGCGAGATATACGGGCGAAGTCGGTGAGGTCGTTACTATGGTTGCGAAGGTCGTGTCTGGGAATGAGGTCAAGTTTGATTGGAAGCTTGGGGATCAGACAGATCTTGTGAATAAAGGTAAAGTTCAAAATTGATAAACATTATAAAAATTACGTTAGTTTTGGTTGAACCTGTATTAAAAGAGCACCCCTTTGCGTAGACTTTATGTTTTTTGTTAATTTTTAAAACAACCGTTTTGATCATTAGATGTCTGTTATGCTTGAATGCAAAGTTGATTTTAAATTTTATGGATCTGCAAATTTTCTTCAACAGAGATTTTAACATGTGGAAATACATTAAATATGTTGTAAAATAGTTACAATCAAGAGTGATAAATACTTGTACGAATATTGATTGAATCATGGTCTTATGTATTTTGCATTTCAAATGTCTTGAATTTTAAGGGGGATATCAAAACAGTAAAAGAAAATATCATATTCATGAATTAACATCATTTTTACATGGCATATATTGATTTGGTGGGGTGTATGTGTCCAAGTGGTTAAAGTTGTCAACTTCAAACCACTGGCTCATTTCCGCTAAAGGTTCAAATTCTGCCAGGGACTTAAGCCTCTTTCATGTGAGGAAGCTATCCAACTAGCTTACGAAAAGTCAGTGGTTCTACTCAGGTGCCTGTTGGTGCCTGAAATAATCCGCAATGGGTTACCTAAGGTCTTCCTCCACTAGTAAAGCTGGAAAATCGCATATGACCTACTTTGTGTTTGTGCAACTTGAAACCCAACCAGAAAAAAAAATTGAATAGGTTTTACAGTACTTATTTATGTATTATATATATATATATTCCAGGATCTGTTGTGCAGCACCAGTATATGACACCAGGTGTGAAGACTGTCTACGTTACGGCATACAACAAGGTTCGAACTTTAACCAGAGCTGTTAAAGTCTTCATCAACTATAAAATTCAAGGTAATGTGGCTTTTTCAAACTGTTCTTTAGTGAAAAAAAATGTCTATACCATGTTGATTATGGTACTGAAGTAGATCAGGAGCTTTGTAATCAAGAAAGTGATGCACCTGTCCAGAGCAGTTAATTACAAAGCATCTAAACTAAAACAGTGCAAATTTGTATGGTAATGCAAAAAAAATGTCTAGTTTAGTCTACTTTGCATATAAAAAAATAATGATTGTAAATATGTTTAACAAAATTCAGCTGGGAAATAATTTGAGCCGCATCACGACAAAACCAACATAGTGGGTTTGTGACCAGCATGGATCCGCGCAGTCTGATCAGGATCCATGCTGTTCGCTTACCAACTCTATTACAAGTGGAGAAACTGACAGCGAACAGCATCGATCCTGATAAGACTGCGGGGATGCGCAGGCCGGTCTGGATCCATGCTGGTCGCAAACACATTATGTTGGTTTTGTCGTGACACGGCTCATTTCTATACATCTTGTGGTTTTCTTACAACATACCTTTAATTCAATGTATATGTTGTGTAATAACTTAAAGGCTTAGTGTTGTTTTTAATGAGGAACAGTGTTAGAATGAAGAATGCTAGATTTATAGTGATTAGTAAGTTAGTTAATAAATAATGCCCTTATTTAACGAGTCTTGCCGGCCTCAGCTGATGCACATAACATAATTACAATATTTAAACAGTTAACATACACACAGCATTATATGCACAAACATCATAATGTAATAAATCAGTTACACTGAAATTGATTGATACTAGTTTTTAACAGCAGTGCCCAAAGCTCTAAATCTGTTAAGCATTTTAATTTCTAATGTTTAAAAGAGGAACTGAAACTCTTAGCATTACTTAGAGCAGGGGTAGATTTTTGTATCTACTAAAAATTCTAGAGCTTTTCAAAGGAGAGTTAATTTTGATGGGTAAAAAATGAGTAACCATTAAATCTGGTTAATTAAGTCTGTATTCTTATGAATGTTTTTGATGTGTACTTTTGAACGAAACAAATACAACTCCTCCACCACCCCCCACCACACCCAAAGAAAAAATGAAAAATATCATTGGCATGCATGTCTTTGTCAGTGCCAATCAGCAAAATTAGATTAAAATTCCATTTAAAGTGTTATTATTTTATCAATAGGAAATTTTAAATGAAAGTAATGAAAGTGTAACATTTTTCATAACATGTAACATCAAAATCAACATAATGGGATTTTGTCGTGACGTGGCTCATTTGTTTCTTAAGAGTGATATTTGCAAAGCATTAGAAGATTGGTACAAATAATTGTACAAAAATCTAAATCATGGTACAAAAATCATGTTACAGAATCTAAATAGTCGTACAATGGGGTTTTAGGGAAATAATGGTACAATCTTAATAAGATAATGAAGTACAAAATTTAAAAAATTGTACAAAATCTAAAATATTGTATAAAGTCTTAGTACAAACTCGAGATAATGCTACAAAGATTGAATAATTGTACAAACATTAAGTAATGGTATAAAATCTTAATAATTGTACAAAATCTTGATAATATTGCAAAGTCGTAATAATGATGAAAAATCATTCTATTTATGAGACAAAATATTGATAATGATTGAAAAATGTGAAATAATGTCACAAAACCAAACCAATCATGCAAACGAAAATTATGTTGCAAAATGAAAATAATAGTACAAAATTTATATTATGAAAGTCCCAGAATTTAGATAAAGGTACAAAAACATGTTACAAAATTGACATAATGGTTTCAACAAATAAATCGCTATGCAAAATCTCATATTTGACTGCAGATTTTCAGTGACAATGCAAAAGTTTAAGCTAAGAGTGCAAGACAATTTGAATTGCGTTGTAAAATTCTCTGCATTTCCTATTGTCAATAAAGATGAATTAGCCCTCGTCTTATGGTTATTGTTTATGAGAGATTAATTTAACTAAAGTTTTGCCTTAAAGACAAAGATAATTGTTTCTACAGCTCTGTGTATGCTTCTAAATTAATAAAATCTCTTTGCGAAGAAGCCATATAAATTTGAGTGTGTTGGCATATAATAATGCATGGTTTAGTTCAGATGTGCAAAATCAGTCACGAAGATCATAGGCTTGAACACAGAGATCATAGGTCTGAACACAGACCATAGTTGAACACAGAGACTATAGGTCTGAACACGGAGACCATAGGTTGTAGGTCATAGGCTTGAACACAAGAGACCATAGGTCGGAGGCCAAAGGCTTAAACATGGGTACCATAGGTCATAGGCTTGAACACAAGAGACCATAGGTCGAAGGCCAAAGGCTTGAACATGGATACCATAGGTCATAGGCTTGAACACAGAGACCATAGGTCAGAGGCCAAAGACTTGAAGATGGATACCATTGGTCATTGGCTTGAACACAGAGACCATAGGTCAGAGGCCATAGGCTTGAAGATTGATACCATAGGTCAGAGGCCATAGGCTTGAACACTGAGACCATAGGTCGAAGGCCAAAGGCTTGAACATGGATACCATAGGTCAGAGGCCATCATAGGCTTGAACACAGAGACCATAGGTCAGAGGCCAAAGGCTTGAAGATGGATACCATAGGTCAGAGGCCATAGGCTTGAACACAGGGACCATAGGTCAGAGGCCATAGGCTTGAACACAGAGACCATAGGTCAGAGGCCAAAGGCTTGAACACAGAGACCATAGGTCAGAGGCCAAAGGCTAGAACACAGAGACCATAGGTCAGAGGCCAAAGGCTTGAAGATGGATACCATAGGTCAGAGGCCAAAGGCTTGAACACAGAGACCATAGGTCAGAGGCAAAGGCTAGAACTCAGAGACCATAGGTCAGAGGCCAAAGGCTGGAACATGGATACCGTAGGTCAGAGGCCAAAGGCTTGAACATGGATACCATAGGTCAGAGGCCAAAGGCTTGAACACAGAGACCATAGGTAAGAGGCCATAGGCTTGAACAAGGAGACCATAGGTCAGAGGCCCAAGGCTTGAACACAGAGACCATAGGTCAGAGGCCAAAGGCTTGAAGATGGATACCATAGGTCAGAGGCTATAGGCTTGAATAATTTTATGAGCATCTGGAATATAACCAGTGCATTATTATGTAATAATGCAAGATGAATTAATATGTATATTCATTCTTAGATATGGTCATAGATAAATAGTTGTTGAAGAAAATATATGAAAAACTGTACATGTACATTCATCAAAAAGTAAATGACATGCATACCTATCATTATTTGGTTAAAATATGGGGAAAAACACAGAAAAAAACAAACAAACATTTAAAAGAGTGATTTTACTTTGGGAGTGGTTTTAGAAAAGTAATTTTGTTCTAAAATCATAATGTTAATAATAAATTCTTGTTCATTGGACAAAAAGATCAAGCTTAACTTTGCCTGGTTTTCAGAAATGGTTTTAATGTTATTTCTTAAATCATTATCATGGCTGTCATTCTTAATCTAAAATTTGTTTAATCTGTTCAATTATGAAAATATAAAAATAAAGATAAAAAAATCAGAAAAAATTTAACACTGGTTTTTAAGTCAGTGGTTTTCAGAAAATGTTTTTACTGTATTTACAAAGAAATGTCATTTCAAACTATTTAGTTGAAAAAAAAAACAAACAAAAAAAACCCAACTATTTATTGTCCTATAATTTTTTTTATTATAATCTGTTTGAAAATCACACAAATTTAATATATTTCCCCAGCATTAATAAATTTTCAAAGTTCAGTATTCAATTATGCTGATTCTGAATAGAAGCTTTTGCGAGAATTTAATCAAACTTGAGGCTGAAATTGAAGATGTCAATATTTCAATCAAGTTTGCCGCGCAATTTGTATGAAGTATATTTAATTTGCCAATGAGGAATGGCAGCAAAAAAAGATACTAGGAGATAAAATAAATATGTTTTGATTTGAATGGAAAAAAATTGTAGCGAATTTGGGTTAAAAAATGATTTAACAAAATTTGGTTTAAAATGATTCATGGTCAACAGTGTTTTAACTAATGTCTCATTTTATAAACATAATGTCTTATAAACAGTACTCACTAGCTGAATCATAATATTGTCACATTAGTGCAGTTACAGGTTATCTCCTATTAAATTATATGAGGATTTAACCCGTTACTACACTAAGGTAACAATATACAATTATTGTATGGTTATGAGGTGAATATCCAAGTTTATCACTAACCCGTGCCGATTTTGCGACTGTAAAAATGATATTGCATGGCTGTGTATATATTTTGACGTGACGTCATTAGCGTTGTACAAACATAGTGTAAAGACGCGCTAAATGTTAACGTTTTACTATGGGTGCTTCAATGAAAAATGACTCTTATTTCACTTTAAACGGTTTTTATTTTGGGAATGTGATGAACAGAATATTAAATTCGTGTAAGTTCAATACTGAATTTATTGCACTCATTGAATAAAATAATATTATGCTAGCCAGAGGCTAGTGCAATAAATTCAGTATTGAACTTATACTCGTTCAATATCCTCTATCTATGGACCTTGGAAATGTGATATTCACTGAGGCCGACACTTTTATGTTATAAATTTAGTGATCTATTTTCCAAGTGTGTATTTGTTGCATAGAGTCTACCTATGATTTCATGGAAAAAGTAAAAAAATTAAATTTACTTATGGCAAAGTTAAATAACTTTCAAGTATATGTCAGAGTAGTGTTATCGTCTCCCTAATAAGTAAAGAAAGTTTATTGTAGATGAATTGACAACAAAATTGTCACAAGTCACCCTTGTTTTATTTCAGGTGTGGAATTATTGGTGGATAGTAACGTCTTATCATTAAAACAAACAATGATATATACTGCAGTAGTGAGACCGGATATTCCCCATATAGCCACCAGTTATTACTGGACATTCAAGTCACCGACAATGATCCAGGGGCGGTATATTATAGGTGGAATTAAGAAATACAGCTCGAAACAAAATGCTGTACAACATACGTTTCATGTAATTGGCGAGTAAGTATCAGTTAACATGTTGTAAAGGGCCAGTTACACAGACGGTCAGTCCCCAATCGGTCATTTAATTTTAAATTTACTCGCTGTTATGATCGGTTGTCATGTGTGATTTCATTTCTGGTTTTCTGTGTAAACGGCCATCGGTGACAGAAAGCAAACTCAAACAGGGTTTGATCGGTGATAAAAATGCTGAAATATAGTTTTTATCGTTTTTTAATCGGTGTTAATCAGAGCTAAATCGGTGATAAATCAGTGTTTGATAGCTAGTCATCAGTGGTTAAACACTTTCCGTCAGATATGACCGGTGATTCATATTCAGTTATCTTTGTTCGATCAGCGATATCGGTGATTAAGAGCTTGCATATCTTGTGATATAGGTTGGTGTCGATTATTTGTAAAATATTTTCACCGATCGAGAATTTTAAACATGTTTAAATATCCCAATTGGTAATACGTTGTCATCGGTTCACTCCATAATTTGGCTAAAAAACTACTGATCAATCACAGATGACTCTGTGTAACTGGATTGTTAAAAGGGTATAAATCTATATCTTATGAAATATTTTAATGAAATTCATCAACAGTAAATTTTATTTCTTCCTTTATTAAATGGTTGATTCCCAAAAAGGTTGTAATATAGATTGTCTCTGTTTTTTTTTGTACACATGAATAAACTAGGTAAACATAATAAAAGGTTCCAAAACAAAATATTATTTTGCTATTTCACGTAGAGTGTTATCAATTTAGCAATGATTTTGTTAGTACGCCATTCACTTTTAAGACAATAGAATACCATATTTATGTCATACAAGCATTTTGGAAGTATACTTTTTTAAAATTCAAACAATAATTTTTGCATCAGATATAATTGGGAGGAGTCAAAAATAAAGCATAGTATCAGTGTTGATTTTATGCAAATTAAAATATTTCAGGCACTAGTCTTATACAAGTTGAAAAATCTCAGGAGTAAATCTAATGCGAAAGAAATTAATTCAGAAATCTGATGTTAATATAATGCAAAAATCAAACATTTCAGGTTATACTCAAACAAAAATTAGTGAAATGAAAATATGATTTTTTTTTTCAGGTGTACAGCTACAGTTACAGCACTAAATGCAATCAGTAATGCTACCTCGGTTTCTGTGGAATTGTACGTCTACTTACCGATTCTCCTGCCAGAAATCTACATTTCTAGTAACAAAGTGAACCTACTAGTGAATCAACCAATCAAAATCAAGTTTCACAAATACGATGGTACTAATGTAACTCTGAAATGGGATTTTGGCGATGAAAGTGACCCTATTATAACTAATATGCATGTATCCAATTCTCTGGAAGTAAAACATACGTTTATCAGGTAATTCAAATTTTGTTTCTTTGGATAAAAAAACAATTTCTGGTGCTTTAGTTTAGATTTCTATAGAAGCTTAATGTATTGGAAAGATCTTTTTTGTAATTTTTTTTTCAAGCAAGTTATTAAATGTGCTAGAATTACTAGCAGATAATAGCATTTAATTTCAATAATAAACCCTCTTTTTTTGTGTATGTCAAACTGAGTGTGTATGTCAAACTATGTGTATGTCAAACTTTGTGTATGTCAAACTTTGTGTATGTCAAACTGTGATTAGGTCAAACTGTGTGTATGTCAAACTGTATGTCTATGTCAAACTTTGTGTAGGTCAAACTGTGTTTAGGTCATACTGTGTTTAGGTCAAACTGTGTGTATGTCAAACTTTGTGTATGTCAAACTTTGTGTATGTCAAACTGTATGTCTATGTCAAACTTTGTGTAGGTCAAACTGTGTTTAGGTCATACTGTGTTTAGGTCAAACTGTGTGTATGTCAAACTGTGTGTATGTCAAACTTTGTGTATGTCAAACTGTGTGTGTCAAATTGTGTGTATGTCAAACTTTGTGTATGTTAAACTGTGAGTATGTCAAACTGTGTGTATGTCAAACTTTGTGTATGTCAAACTGTGTGTAGGTCAAACTTTGTGTATGTCAAACTGTGAGTATGTCAAACTGAGTGTCTTGTAATGTAATGTTGATGAAAATGGTTAGTTATTCAGTATTAGACTTTTACGGGTGTCTTTGGACTATTGTTTGATAGATTAAACAAGTCAAGTTAACATACGAGTATTACAGTCTGCCAGAAAGTTTAGTTGTACTATATTCTATGGTAGTCCTCAAATGGTATTGATTTACATATAATATGATCTATAATTGTTATTTCTTGATAATGAAATACACAGTAAAATATTATATGTATGACTAATTGTATATCATTAATTGGTGAGAACCGTTTTTCTCTTGATATCAATCTATGAAATGTATTGAAATATTCCACATAATTTATGATGTGAAAATTTTCATTTTTCATATAGCCTGCACATTGTTGTTTATAATGATTATTTTATTGTGAAATATAAATCATATATCACTCTACAAGAGCAAAATTTTCCTTTCTTTATATTTCAGGGAAGGAGCGTACAATATCACAGTTTTAGCAGAGAATCCTGTCAGCTCAGTGACAGTATATAAAATGTTGTTTATACTGAACAAGTCTTATTGTGAGGAGCCTAAAGTCACCATTGTTGCTAATACAGAACATGTATGTTATCTTAGTGTTTATTGGTCATATCATTCTTGTAAAATTTTTGTGCAAAGTTCAAAATGAAAGATGCAATAAAGTTTAGTAAGTTAGTAATGTTCATAAGGCTGCTGGAAAGCTTACCCTCTTGAAAGAGTCCAGTTGAAGTCCCATTGCAGATTGTAACTCCAGTAGTAAAGTGAAAGTTAAATACAGTCGACTCTCGTTATCTCAAAGTCATTGGGACCGTCCAAAAAATATCGAGATAACGAAATGTCGAGATAAACATATTAGGGTTAGAACAAGGCGAAACTGATTTTTACAAAAGACATGTGCATACCTTATGTCAAATAAACTTTAATATCCCTATGTCTTGTTTTCATAGGCCTAGTCAATATTTAACAAAGTAACATTAGCGTTTGTTTACCAGCGGGAATACGGGTGTCCGTGATAAAAACACATAGTGAGGTTTACTCAGTAATACACTAATATAGTGAATCGGATATGGTTGATTCGGATATCCTCCCGGGTTATTTATCGGGTCTTTCTCGAGATTGTTCGACCACTGATTGATTTGGTGGTGATGTTGTGAAACAATATTGCAACGATAGCGTTTCTATACTTTCACTATACTTTCACTATTTCATTTACATTTAAAGTCATAATGAATTGATACAGTGTTCGAATATTTAAAAAGAATGTAAAATCCATTCATTTTGGACATAAGTCAATCAACACGCTAAATAGATTACTTTTTATAAAAACAGCTTAACTTGTTACGAACATAATTGTCATTATGACATGCGCTATTAATTAAGCAATTATCGTCTAGATTGTGTTTTTCACACGTCTGAAGGGAACAGACGAAAGAAAATATTAGTCGAGATAAACAAAGGATAATAGTGTGAAAAAAACTGTTTGAGCTGAAATTTTACATCGAGATACTGAAAATATCGAAATAAAAATATCGAGATAAACAAATATTTCCAATAAAGATAAAGAAGGAAGAAAATCGGGACTTTCAAAATTTCATCGAGATAACGAAATATCGAGAAAAGCGATGTCGAGATAACGATAGTTGACTGTACCATTTTGTTTATGTGTTTGCTATTTTGATGACAAACTATTTAACAAAAGCATTTAACACATTGCTTACGTCACATGATAAGCTATACAGCTAGCTAACTGAACATTGGTGGTTCTACACAGACGTCACTTTATGCCTCAAATAATGCATGCAAGGGCACCCGAAGTCTCCCTCCACCAAAAAAGCTGGAAGCTTGCAATGATATACACTGTGTTGGTGCGACTGAAAACCCAACCAAAACAAAAATAAACCCCCGAAAAAACAACCATCTGACTTGCTGTAAGTCAATTATTAAAACATGAAACAGGTTTGCATTTTCTATGGAGGGGAAATCATTTTCCTATTTTAGGCTTTATATGCCTGTTACAATGTAAAAAGTATTTATATTTACTTAGTGATATAAAATAAGTAATTTGATCATTTGTTTCCATCTATAGATTGAGATAGTAAATTTTGAGATAGTAAATTTGATATAATTTATCTATTTATAGATTAAGATAGTTCAATTGATAGTACTTATTTATTTATAGATTGAGATAGTTCATTTGAGAGAATTTATCTATTTATAGATTGAGATAGTGTATTTGATATAATTTATCTATTTATAGATTGAGATAGTTCATTTGATATAATTTATCTATTTATAGATTGAGATAGTTCATTTGAGATAATTTATCTATTTATAGATTGAGATAGTTCATTTGATATAATTAATCTATTTATAGATCTAGATAGTTCATTTGAGATAATTTATCAATTTATAGATTGAGATAGTTCATTTGATAGTATTTATCTATTTTTGAATTGAGATAATTTATCTATTTATAGATTGAGATAGTACACTCGAGATATTTTACTCTGGAGGCTGATGTTACCATGGATTGTAATCTAACTTCAGCCGTGGCTTACCATTGGTCAATAGATGATCATGTGACCATGTATAATGTAGAAATGATGAATCGTGTGTTGGTCTTACCTCCTAGGTTGTTAAAATATGGGAAACATACTGTAAAGTTCAAGGTAAGGTTGAAAAATGCATGCTTTTATACTGTTACTAGTAGTGTACTTTTAACATATTCAAATTTGCAATACTTTTTCTTTCTTACTTAAATTGATAGAAAGTTTGAGCTGGGCATGGCCCTATAATTTTACCAATAGAATTTTGAAATAATAATCAGATTATGAAAATTAGTCATGGTATTAGTTTCATACTATAAACATGGTTACTGACTCTGGTAATTGTTGAGGCTAAGAATAGATTTTTGAGACTTTTCTTCCTAGTAAGGCAATTCCATGTTGTTGGCTTTGTGAGGGCACCTTCCAGAATCATGCCTTGAGGTGGAGGAGTTGTCTACGGTTGAGGCATTAGAATTGCAGCCAATGTTTAACCTTCTATAATTATCAGAGGTGACTAAATGGTTTTGAAATTATTGAGTCTGTGCATCTATTAGCTCCAGCAGGTGAAGTGGTTTTGACCCCTGGTGTTACTATAAGTTTGTAACACCCGTGGTTAGCTAAAATGATCTTTCCTGTTACAGCGCCATATGACCTAATCTATGTTGGTGCACTGAAAAAAAAAAATCGAGAATCATCCATGGGTGTTCCCAATATTCTTGTGTTACAGGTTGAGATGCTGGGTACCATAGTGTATGGCAAGGCTACAAGGGTAGTAGAAGTAATCCCCAGTCCACTGGTCAGTAAAATACATGGTGGCGTGTTCCGACGTATCAGAAGTGACGGTGAAATTGTCATCGACGGGTCTGGCTCTTTTGATCCAGATCATTTACATAATAACCAGTTAAGGTAACGCTTTTTGGAAAGTTTATGTATATTGTTGTTTTGTTGCTTTTTCTGTTGCACAGTTGTTGTTTTTTTTCACAAAATAAAAAATGTGTACATGAGGTATCATATTAACAGTAGCTTGCTTAAAACCTTCATCTGCTTAAAATGCTTATGCTCTGATTTGAAATTTGGCCAGTTGGTTAAGCTAATCACTTCTAGTGTCAATAATTTACTGGTTAACAATATTTTGAAAGTATCTACACATCATGGGGAGTGTTGTCTTGGTAATTATTGCCGATTTCCAACCTTTGGGTTATATGCCTACCCTAAAAACTTTGTTGGGAGCTTTCCAGCCAGCTTAGTTAAGGTTTGTGGTTCTACTTAAGATTCAGGCATAACAAAGAGACATATTCTCGGCCTTCCTCCAAAAATAAATAATCTGGAAATACATTGTACAACTTCTAGACTGTTGGTCAAGATATTATAGAACTAAAAAACAAAACACTTGGGTGTAAACTTGAGGCCTCTCGACAATACTTAAAAGGTAACTGGTCATTTCAAGTGATTGAATCCTGGCTTCATTGCATCACATTCATTGGGGATTTTCTTACTTAATAGGTTTGTCCAGAGTATTAACTTGGTCACTTTAAGTTTGATTGACTCCAAATTTCGTATGTAAGCTTTTTCCATTGATCTGAAGTGCAGACGCTTAAGAATCCATCACAGAGTCCTCCATTTGATCTGTCATTGTAAAACTGTGATGACATGCTATTTTTATTTTTGATAATACCGATATAACAATTTTATTGATCCTTATGTAGCATTGTTACACTCAGTTCAAATGCCACTAAAGTTAAAGGTACATGTACATTGTAGGAGCAGTGTTTATAAATAACTTATATTTAAAAAGAAAATGCCTAAGTGACAGCTATACTGTTAACCTGGAGACACATGTGACTTGCGGAGTTCTAGTTTTTCTATCAAGCACGGAGAACAGTTCAGCATGCTGTCCTGCTGACAGTTCTTGTTAAATCTGGTCTGCTGGCTTTATACAGAGGCATAGGACAAAATTTAAGTCATGATTTCCTAAAGTATATATTATATTTGGATGAGTCACATTGTTGAAATATTTTAATTTCTTGGCATGCATTTGCTTGCAGATATTTTTCAGTGGACTAGAAGCACCGATCAAACATGCATTAAGAGATTGTTTCCGTAGAAATTTTCCCAGGACTTGAAGTTTTTTTGGTTATTAATTTATTATAATAAAGATCTTCAACTCTTTTTTTTTAGCAAAACTTGTATTTAATAACTAGATTAAGTTATTTTGACAAAGTTGTTTTTTGTTATTTTTCTCTATATGTGTCCTGCTTTTCAGACTGGAATAAAGAATATTAGTTTCTTTTTATATCTCTTTGGATTTGAAAATTATATGTTTTAAGATAATGACAAAGAAAAAAATTATGATGACACTTTTATTACAGCTATGTTTTGGATTAATTTTTTTTTTTTTAATTTTATTTTTATTTTTCATTTTTTTCCTATAACGGTCTTGAAAAAATACATTAAATTCTACCATTTTATTAAGTTTGAGAATTTTATTTTATAATTTTAAGATAAAAAAAAACAACAACAAAAAAATAAGAGGCATTATTACACATGTGCAAAAAAGCCAAAAATCATTTGATCATTGTTTGAGGATTTGAGGATTTTAAGGGGGGGGGGGGAACAGAAAATTATATGCGTTATTACATGTGCAAAAAAAACTCCAAAATCATTCGATCATAAAAGAGGGATAACGTTTTCAGAAAACAGGAATAGAATTGTACTACATCATCAGTGCGTAAAAATAATTGTGCGTAAAAATAATTGTGCTAATGTAAGGTGTAAAAACGAGTCTGTAATGAGTTTAGTCAATAGATTTCATAGTTGGTTATGCTACTCATTTTTTTGCGCTATTAATTCAGAGAAAATGGTTAAATTGCGTGCCTCTGAAAGGAAAAAGTTATGTCATATCTGATTTTGATAACATTTTAATATTTCTAGATAATTTATTTTGCTGAGATGTTATTGTGCAATCCATCATAAAAATAAAAAATAAAAAAAGTCTTCGAAAAGGATTGTTGTTTTGTTTGTTCGTTTCAATGACTTCTCATTAGTTATATTATCTATTTTAGGTACCACTGGAAATGTAGTTTCCTGATGGAAAACGGTACCTACGGAGAATCGTGCTTCGTTAATTCAACCCACGATGCATTGTTAAACAGTACCCATAATGCATCATGCATTGTAGCCATGGATACAGCAGTGTTGTCGTTTCTAGGTGATTGCCTCGTGCCAGCATCAAATTTCACGTTTGAGTTGACGGTATCAGCAGATGGTCGACAGAACGGAACCAGCTCTCAGATTATTGCACTGGAGCAAGATAATGCCCAGATATTAAAGTAAGATTACAGTATTAATTGTAATGTAATGAAAGATGTCTGACAGATTATATGACCCAGTATAAACATTTTGGTTATAAGGTCTGTGGTTTGTGTTATATTGCAAACAATCATATAAACATGGTCATATAACCTGTCAAAAGTGAGTAATGTATTAATAACATTGGACAATATAAATGATTATATTGCAAACAACTATTTATATATGGCCATATAACCTGTCAGGAATATTAATAACAAATTTGTAATACAGCCAACTTCTAATTTTTTTTTTTAGAGGAAAAAGTGAGAAATTCTTCATAAATTGATAGCAGCCATGTATATAAAACTATATAAATATCAGGATTATCCAATGAAAAACCACATTACATACATGCAATATAATTATAAACAGCAATGTCAGGGTGAAAAAATATTTGCAGCCTGACTGGGAATTGAATCAGAAACCTTTTGGACTGACTTCTACCACAGCTCTACCATCTGAGCTACCTGGGTGCTAACACTTTATTTCCCCAATTAAAGAACAGTATTATACCATAGTTTCATAATAGTTTAATAAAATCAAGAAATATGCGGTACTAAAGTACTTTAGACAGTAATTTAAATCACTATACAAGGTATCTTGTTCATAGTGACTATTTTACAAGAGCTAAAGGTTTCCAAAGTGATATATGGTCATGGCTAACAATTGGACTATTAAAAAGGACTCGTGAAAATATTTGACTTCTTATTGATGTGGACAAGAATATTTGATTTGTTGAAGAAAATCATCAGAACTAACAAATTGTAATGGAGGAAATTGATAATGATAGATAAATGTCAGAAAGAGATTTAAAAAAAATAAATAAAACATATATGAATCAGGGTCTTAAAATGTTGAAAACTTAAGATTTCTCATTTTAAGATGTCAGATATGTTAATTAATTAGTGAAGGTTACTAGTGATATTTTATATATTTGTAGTGTTAAGATAGTTCGACCATACAGTATGTCGGACCCGGTGAATGCAGATAGGAAATTGTCATTCTACGTGCAGTGTACAAACTGTAAGAGCGAAGGTGTAAAATATGAATGGACAATCAAACACCTGGCTGGTTACAACATTCACAACTACGCCAGAGCCCACGATTTGCCGTAAGTAGGAGTTACATGATTGTGTAAATGTGTTAGTTTGTAATCTCCACATAGAAACTTACTCTTAACTTCCCACAAGGGTGCCAGTTTGTGCCTAGAGGACCTGTAGTCTTCCTCCACCAGTAAAACTGGAAAGTAACAATATGATCTTAACGATATTGTTGTGACTTTAAATCCAACAAATCAAAGCCAGAGCCCCAGTTTTTAGTATGGACATATTGGTCAAAATGTGTTACCCACTAGGGGTTGAAAAGTCATGTCAAAAGTCGGGGGGGGGTCTTACAAGATAATGATTTGGCTTTCTAGAAGTGGTACCTTTATGTGTAAAGTTTAAAATCCCTACAAGGGAGACACAGACTAATTCCAGATAGAGATGGGATAGGAAATATTTATCTAGCTATCTTTTGTTTTGTTGCCTGACACTTGACACTCTTTTTTATGCCCCCGCCATGTAATGGCCGGGGCATATAGTGTTACCCTGTTCCGTCCTTCCGTCCTTCCGTCATTCTGTCATTCCGTCATCATCAGTTTCCGTTCATTATCTTAGTAACGGTTGCACACATTCAACTCATATTTGACATATGGATATGTCATGAGAAAATACAGGCCAAGTTCAAATTTGGTCATGGTTCGATGATTTTTGGCAGAGTTATGCCCCTTTTACTTCGAAAATAATATGAAATTTTCAGTTTCCGTTCATTATCTCCCGAACGATACAACACATTCAACTCAAACTTGACATATGGATATGTCATGAGAAAATACAGGTCAAGTTCAAATTTGGTCATGGTTCGATGATTTTTGGCAGAGTTATGCCCCTTTTACTTTGAAAATAATATGAAATTTTCAGTTTCCGTTCATTATCTCCCGAACGATACAACACATTCAACTCAAACTTGACATATGGATATGTCATGAGAAAATACAGGTCAAGTTCAAATTTGGTCATGGGTCGATGATTTTTGGCAGAGTTATGCCCCTTTTACTTTGAAAATAATATGAAATTTTCAGTGTCCATTCATTATCTCCCCAAAGGTACAACACATTCAACTCGAATTTGACATATGGATATGTCTTGAGAAAATACAGGTCAAGTTCGAATTTGGTCATGGTTCGATGATTTTTGGCAGAGTTATGCCCCTTTCACTTTGAAAAATAATATGAAATTTCAGTTTCTGTTTATTATCTCCCCAACAGTACAACACATTCAACTCAAATTAGACATATGGATATGTTTTTGGAATGCCCAGGCCAAGTTCGAATTTGGTCATGGTTCAATGATTTTTGGCAGAGTAATGCCCCTTTTACTTTGAAAATAATATGAAATTTACAGTTTCTGTTCATTATCTACCCAACAGTGTTACATATTCAACTCAAATTTGACATATGGATATGTGAAAGGAATGGGCAGGTCAAGTTGGAATTTGGTCATGGTTCGATGATTTTTTGGCAGAGTTATGTCCCTTTCACTTAGAAAATAATATAGATACATCTTAGGAATAAGCAGTTTAAGTTTGAATTTGGTCGTGGTTCAATGATTTTGGACAAACTTATCTTTCTTGAATATTGGAAAAAATTTGAACTTTCAGTTTCAGCACTCATACTTTTTGTGGAAAGTATGTAGCCATTATTTTGGCTACAAATATGAAATATGCTATTTCAAAAGGTTAAGACTGAATAATTTCAGTGCTTTGAACATTGTATGAAAATGGTTTGTGTTAACATTGAAAAGTTTTAAGGGCTTTGAACTGCAAATGAAAAAAATAATTTGTGCAAACAAATTTGGAACTAAATATTATAACATCTGAAATTTTGGCTGCATGCGGGGGCATCCGTGGCATGATGACACATTTCTAGTTTGTTATGAATTTCTTATGAGTAGATCATCACTCTGAATGATGTCATATATTGCAACTTGAGATGATGTCATTTATTGCATCTTTGGATGAAGTGTATCGCATCTTTTGATGATGACATAAGGGTGTTGTATTTGCATCTTTGGATGAAGTCGTAAAGGGAGTCGTATATTGCATCTTTTGATGATGAACTTAAGGGTGTCGTATACAGCATCTTTGAATGATGATGTCGTAATAATGACATAGCATCTTTTGATTATTTCCTATATATAGGCATCTTTGGATTGTTTTTAATCAATCACTAAACTTTGTGGGCACAAGCACTAGATGGCCCTTAATAAATCTCCTTACATAAACTACCTCCCTGTTTTATCAGATGTTTTATCAGAAGAGCAGTTGAGAGTCATCATGGCCCTTTCTAGTTTTGATTAAGGTAAAGTCTGTTATAATTCTAGCTGATAATTGCAGGTGTGTTGATAAAGAAGGAAGAGCATATGCCCAGGTACTGGAGAATGACACTGACAGCGATGAGCCTACAGACCAAGGTGCTGACCTTTCTAAAAACAATGACAAAGGTCAGGGAGGTCAAGAAATTATTCCATTTACTATAGGTAAATTCACTTTCTTTGGTTATTCCACCAGTTAAAACCATTTACTATTATTTGAGTTCCGTACAAAATACTTATTCACTATAATTAAACCAAGTGCCAAGAGAACAAAAGTGGCAAAAATGTTCATGTATATAGCAGATCAGTTTTTTTTTTTGAAAACTGTAATAAGATAACAAAAAAAAATCAGAAGTTTTTGAGAAATGAAATTGTTAGCCTTTCTTAGGCATAATCGTCCTTTTAAATATTGCCATTATTCAATTTAAATTGTACACAGGTTCAGAAGTGAGCTCAGATATGACAACCACAGTTTCTGTGTTAAGCTATGTCGAGATTGTTGAGGGTAAGTCCAGCACTGAAAATAGACGACAACGGTCGACAGTGAAAGATATAAACAATATCGATTACCCACGAGTGGAGGAACAAGCAGATAGTAAGAGGAGAGTGAAGACTTCGTCCAGAAATCTCGATATAGGTGCGTATTTACTAGATGCTTTCTTACCTATTGTGGAATGTTTGAAAATTTCAGGGGTCATCATCATGTTTCACTTTTGTAGGTTTGAATCTTGCCAGGGACTTTCGATTCTTTTATGTGAAGAAGCTATCCAGCTTAGGGAATGTCGGTGTTTCTACTCAGGTGCCTGTTTGTACCTGAAATAATGCACAGAAGGACACCAGTGAAGCTGGAAAGTTGCCTTATATGACATATACTGTGTTGGTATGAAACCAAAGTAAAATATTCATGTTTAGAAGAAGCTTGGTCATTTCTTTACCTTTATGTATAAGAATGGAGCTTGCCTGGAAAAAGATGTAAAAGAATTAACACCAAGTAGATGAGTAGTCCAATGCATTATGCAGAGGAATTTTGATACTGGGTCATTAAGGGACTCCTGGATGATTTTAATCCCCATGGTCAAGTGGTTTAAAATTGCTGACAGTAACTCTGTTGCCCCGTCAGTTGTAGTTTGTAGAAAGTTAAGAAAGACAAGTGGTGTTAATCATTTGCTTGCCCAAAATTCAACAAATATAAAGAGGCTCTTCACTAGTAAAGCTGGAAGTTTACCATAATTATGATTCTTTTTTTTTTTACCAATGTCATTGATGTCAGCTAATAATAGATGTTAACAAATAAAATAAATTTGTAAAAATATTTAAAAGAAACCAACAAAAAAAAAAACACCAAAAGACCCAACATATATGAGATCCTGTTACTTACTTTTTTCTTTACCATCATTGTTTTCCATGATTTTAGTGGAAGAGAAGAGCGGTGGTAACATTGGGCGGGGTGTGACGAGATTCCAGGCACCAGAAGAGGGAACTCCTGGTGAAAGTGGAAGTTCCGGTGGACGACAATATTGTAAGTGTAAATAATTATGAGAGTTGTGACTTCATAATGTGATTAAAATGTGATTAAAATTGCAATCATTAGTTAGAAATAATGTTACTCCTGAATGGCTCATTAATGTAAATAAAAAAAAAAATGATTTGTCACAAGACCTACAAATAATTGATATGAAATAAGCAATGCTTTTTTAAACAGTAAATATTGTTTAATCTGATGGTTATTTTAATCAGTAAACCTTGCTAGGGCATCAGTAGCCAAGTGGTTTAGGTCACTTATTTCTTGATATATTATCAGCTCAT
Source organism: Ruditapes philippinarum (assembly GCF_026571515.1). NCBI lineage: Eukaryota > Metazoa > Mollusca > Bivalvia > Venerida > Veneridae > Ruditapes > Ruditapes philippinarum. The sequence goes on along the minus strand of NW_026862846.1, from coordinate 163,410 downwards.
TGTGTTGGTTTGTATTTCACGAGGGACTTTAGATTGTTTCATGTGAAGAAGTTGTTCAGCTAGTTTATTTAAATTGATGGTCTTACTCAGGTACATACCAACTTGTAAAGGGACACCTTAGATCTTCCTCCATTAGTAAAGCTTGAAAGTCACCATATGACCATAACAGTTTTGGTGTAGCTTAAAATGTTTGCTAAAATATTCTTTTTATATACTCCAGAGAAACTACTGGTTTGTGTTTTAAATTAACACTGAGTGCAGTGAGACACTTAGTTTTAAATGAGGATCTTCTGACAATATTTGTTAATATTTCAGCATATATACCTGTAGAAGAACCTGGGTCAAAAAGAAAGGTTTACCCAAATCCATTAGATGGTAAGTTACTGGGATGTTGCATCTTGACCTCTATATTTAACCCCATTACATCCCCTGCCACAAAGTTGGGTGATGATTATAGGATATCTGTCCGTAACATTTCGATGTCCGTACTACTGAAATATTTTTAAAAAACTTTGCATTAATAGTTATTATTATCATAAGAACAGTACAAGAACCCACAGGCACGAGTATCGGACCTGGGAAGAAAAAATATGACCAGATTGATAAGAAAAACCTGTGTTCATCTTAAAAGTGTCAAAAAACAAAAAAAAAAATGTAAATAATGACCCCCTTTAAAAATATACTGTAAGTTAAGAGAAGGCCGGAAACTCCAGATTCGAGCCTACGAGCAAGGGATTCATTTCCCGGGCCGTTGTGAAAACATTTGACCAGACAATTAAAAAAAAACTTTTATCACTATTTCACGTTTATACTTAGCTTCAAAATGAGACCAACCCCAAGTCTCTAGCCCTTTCCGTTCATGAAATATCTATCAGGAAACGAGCGAATTCGTGCTAAAAATCCTTGGTAGACAGAATGCGGGCACACAATTCGTACGTAAACATAGACTAATACATGTATGTCAGCTGAGTATGTGGGTCAAAATCACTTGAAATTTACTAAATAATATTACTAAATACATTAAGTTGGACCACTCACAACCGTCAGTAGCATCTGATACACGGCCAAAATTCGAATTTCAAACCTTTCCAACGGTCCTTTAGATTACTTTCTACGCCATTGTCAATCAGCTGTTCGATATTTTGTAACGGAGTCTTCTGAATTGGCCAATAGCAACGAAAACCGCAACGTTTCACACAAGGATGCCTTAATGGCATATAAAGCGGATTGAAAGACCGTGTAATGTTTGAAAACTCGAATCTCGTGTGTATCAGATGCTACTGACGGTTGTGAGTGGTCCAACTTAATGTATTTAGTAATATTATTTTAGTAAATTCAAGTGATTTTGACCCATACTCAGCTGACATACATGTATTAGTCTATGTTTACGTACGAATTGTTGTGCCGCAATTCTGTCTACCAAGGATTTTTAGCAACGAATTCGCTCGTTTCCTGATAGATATTTCATGAACGGGAAGGGCTAGAGACTTTGGGTTGGTCCTCATTTTGAAGCTTAAGTATAACGTGAATAGTTGATAAAAGTTTTTTTTAATTGTCTGGCCAAATGTTTTCACAACGGCCCGGGAAATGAATCCCTTGCTCGTAGGCTCGAATCTGGAGTTTCCGGCCTTCTCTTAACTTATAGCATATTTTTAAAGGGGGTCATTATTTACAATTTTTTTGGTTTTTTGACACTTTTAAGATGAACACAGGTTTTTTTTTATCAATCTGGTCATATTTTTTCTTCCCAGGTCCGATACTCGTGCCTGTGCAAGAACCAGGTCTCACAGATGAAAAGTTTTTTTAAAAAGTCCACATTTTAGGTCCGTTAAATAACTGATTATTTGGAAAGTTTTAAAATAACCTCCCTTAAATGATCCCCACCTTGAGACAATATGCCAAATGCAGATGTTATAGCCCATAACTTCCTGACTGCAGTGGATTCTGAATTTCTGAGTTTGAACCAAGTAATAACCATTAAGATATAGTGTGCTTACAATGTTTATATCGCAAAAGCCAGATTTTACTCCAAAGGACATGGTCAGTCAAAGGTTCAAAAGCTGACTTTCATTTCCATTGCTGTTCTTCAAAATGCCTTGTTTTTTGCCATAATTACAGGATGGAAATAACTTTAAAAAGACCTTGGTTAAATGGCTTGCCAAGAATCAAAACTGTTTTGGTAATATTTTTACCACATTCTTTAGTTGTTTAATTTCAAAGAGTCTTTTACCCTAGAGGGTTGGGTTATATATACGCTTAGCAATTGTTACTGGTTATATAACCTGTGGTTAATAATAGACAGTTTTATAGGACAAAAAAAATTACCAAATGGTTAGAGTGTTTCTGTCTTTGCTTTATTAAAATTGCTATGACTATTAGATTGGTAGACATGCTTATCTCTACAAAGATACATTTATTTTTTGTTCGCCAGATTTGTGTACTTTTAAGCTTTACATCATATTGCCAAATATGGTAATTCTGTTTATCAGACTGAAAATTCTGCTTCTTAATATCTATTTATAGAAATCTTTTAGACATATTAAGATGAAGCACCTTGTCTTAATTGATAAGAATATAATGTGACATTATTTATTTACGGTAAATCATTCTCTAATTCCTTGAGACTGCTCCTCTAACCTATTGTCTGCATTTGTATTCACTGTCTAACTCGTATCTATTTTTAGAGCCAGAAAACGAAGATGGAGGATCAGGTCTATTTTTAGACAAATTAGAAGGAAGTCGTAAATACAATTTGAGACAGCGATCTATTCTCGAGATGCCGATGATACGTTATTATTTACCGAAGGAAAAAACTAGGACAGGATTGGACGGAGAGTCTCTTGTTATAAAGCCAGGATTTCTTAAACAGGGTTTGACCTACTTTCTACAGGTCAAGGTCACTGATGAAGGTCAGTTTTTAAAAATATTGGATATTTGCAGTTTATTTGTTAAAAATTGGGGAGTGTGAGTCTGTCTGTCTGTCTGTCTGTGTCTGTCTGTCTGACCCTCTGTACATACACATACTTATGTGTATTCTATTATTCTTGTCTGATCAATTTCTTGAGAAGGTATAAGCCATGGTTTATGTACTTTGGTATGGATAAGCCTTTTTGATTTGAGGTCATTCAGTCTAAATTCTAGGTCACACTGTAAAATCCATATCTGAACAATAATTTATAAGTAGTAAGAAATCCATGTAAAATAGATAACTTAGACCATTATCAGACATAGGTTCGTGACACTTATTAGTTATTATACAATTTGATTTACTATAAAGAATATTGATCCATTACTTACCATTTTGCTTGTTTCGGCCATAGATTTGCACCTGTTTCGCCTTGCTTTCGAACAATTTCTGGGTTCTTCTTTCTGTTTCTGTATCACAAGGGATATAAGAGATGAAAGCAACCATTTGTGCATTAATAAACAAATCTAACCAGCCTTGAACAGTGATGTATATTTATTTTTTTTTACAGAGGGTGAACGTTTTGGGGAGGCCGTTAGCAGTTTTGTTGTGAACGAGAGTCCTGTACATGGAAGTTGTACTGTATTACCTGACAACGGAGTAGAACTGGACACAGAGTTCAGGGTGATGTGTCAAGCATGGCAAGATAAGGTATCTTTTAACATTGATCACTGTATGATTGTGATGATTTATAGATCAGGAAATAGATATTAGTTTTGCTGGTATTGTTGTAAAATAATGCATGGTTCCAGTTCAAATGTGCAGGAATATAATGACGAAGGCAGATAGGCTTGAGTGATTAATTGCAAAGCATTTGAACAATAAACCATGCATTATTATACTACAGTGTTCAGGAAATGAATATCTATTTTATTTCCAATCTAACATGTTAATAAAAAAAAAAATTGATAGAATGTTTTTGAACAACATTGAGCATAGAGGTAATATTTCTGACATCAGTTGGTTTATTGATGTCATTTCTGACGTCATATGACATGTAAGCATTCTCTTTTGTAATGCTGTACATAATATCTTGAAATAATGCACTATGGCTGTCCTATGTGTTATATAGGAGAATAATATGAAGTGTGTTAGAATAAAGAACTTGGTGCTTTTGTATATTAACCAATATCTTTTAAGGTCTCAGTATTCTCCAATTCATTATGAGAGGTTTATGATTATTGGAAATCAGTTTATAAGAAAAATCTACTTTGATTTCAGAACATGAATTTTACATTCATTTTTATGTTATTTGAGCATAACCCATTGATGTATGAGGTCACAGATCTATTATTATGTTATTTGAGCATAAACCATTGATGTATGAGGTCACAGATCTATTATTATGTTATCTGAGCATAAACCATTGATGTATGAGGTCACAGATCTATTTTTATGTTATTCGAGCATAAACCATTGATGTATGAGGTCACAGATCTATTATTATGTTATCTGAGCATAAACCATTGATGTATGAGGTCACAGATCTATTTTTATGTTGTTTGAGCATAAACCATTGATGTATGAGGTCACAGATCTATTTTTATGTTATTTCAGCATAAGCCAGTGATGTATGAGGTCACAGATCTATTATTATGTTGTTTGAGCATAAACCATTGATGTATGAGGTCACAGATCTATTTTTATGTTATTTCAGCATAAGCCAGTGATGTATGAGGTCACAGATATACATGTATTATCATGCTATTTCAGCATAAGCCATTGATGTATGAGGTCACAGATATACATGTATTATCATGCTATTTCAGCATAAACCATTGATGTATGAGGTCACAGATATACATGTATTATCATGCTATTTCAGCATAAACCATTGATGTATGAGGTCAGTTATAAGTTGGACAAGCATGAAGATAGGAAGCTGATTTATCGAGGTGTGAATGGTGAATTTCCTATACGACTACCAGCAGGCAAACCACAAAATGACTATAATGGTAAGAAAGCAAAGATTGTATTCATATCCATGAGATAAAAAGATTTTTGTTTTTATCAAGGATTTATTTCTTACAGGAAATTTATAGATCTGTTTGGTGTATTTAATTTGTGGATCTGACAAAAGCAAAATTTAATCTATCCCAAGATAGCATTGATTAATGCTTTTATAAAAAAAATCAGTGTTTAGATCTGTGCAAATTCTTTGTTCCATTGTTGCAAAGGACCTTTAATTTGTCATGGGTACAAAGTCTGTAATTACATGACAGTTTGTTAACATAAATTAACAATAGAGTAGAACAGGTTTAAAATCTGTCATTACCTTTTCCTTTGTAAAAACCAATAATACTTATTCTATTAAATGAGAAATTTCAAGGGGAAACAACAAGTACAGTCCAGATACTGCCTTGATTTACTTCCCTTGGTACTATTTTTATTCCAAATTACTTCAGACCATCAAATGAAGGTGTTTAAGTTTGTAAGGTACGACCAAAAATATTGTTATCTTGAAACTGGAAACTTGGATGTAAAAAAAATCGTTATAGCAGGATTTTAAGTATTTGTTAAGAATTCATTAAGATTTCATTTCCTCTTGTGTAAATTTATTTTTGATATGCTGAGTATACAATAAAATAGATAAGAATGGCATTTGATGTGTGGTTTTATGAAGAATTTAGCCCCATATTTTCTTTTGACAACGTATTGGTAAACATCGCTGATCAATGAATGTTTCATTGTAAAACTTCTCACACACAATTGTAAAGTTTGATTTTAATGTTGCCTTTGATAGTAAAGAGTGATCTCTGTACAGAATATGGGACGAATAAGTTACTGTTTACCTATTACCTTCCTTAACCCTTTAACCTGTTGACACCGAGTGTGATTAGCTTTTGCCACCAGTAAAGAGCTGGGCCAACCTGTACATACTTTGCAACTTGCAGTCCGACCAGGGTCTAAAGTGTTCATTGCATGATTTTGGTATTTTGATATTAAAATTCCTTTAATTTGTAATTTACTGTTCCAAATTCAAAGCTAGGCAAATCCATTATGAAAAAATCAGGGGGTTAAGGGTTAATTTGTGCTGGGGACTTGTCCTGATCTGAATTTGGAAATTAATCTTGATATACCCAAAGTTGAGAATGGACAATTCCAAATATAGAAGCTGGTAATCTAGGTGGATGGTTAAAGTTGTGCTAAGTGGGTGCTAGATGTTTCAATTTTTTTTCCTGAACTGTTTTTTTAACTGTTTCAGTATTACCAAGTCTGCATTTCATAAGTTTTAGTTTTTAGTACTCTGGTGGGATTCCCCCATGTCTGGAATTTTTATACTGATGGCGTAGCCATTGTAAGAGTTAAATAAATAGAAAATAATACCATAATAATGTCATATAAAATGATTCAGTCTGTCATTCTGTCATTAACAATTTCGATTCAGACACAAATTATGTGTGTCTTCTGGATATAGTTTGTTTTCATTATGGCACTAGATAAAGATGTATTTCATAATTATGGTTCAAGTTTCGGGTGGGAGAGAGAGAAAAAAATGATTAAAGAAATTTGTAATTTTAAAGATTAAAGATATGAAGATTGCACCCATCGGGTTGACACATAAACAGTTTTGAATTCAAAGTATGGCTAGCTAATTATACAAATTCAGTAAGATAAGGCTTAAGATATGGTTTGTAGCAACTTTACCTAGTTAAAGGAAATCAATTTGTGGAGTGGCTTTGAATCTAATGCCAGTGTCTTTGAATATTGCCAGTGGTTTTGAGCCCATGTCTTTGAATGAAGTGTGTGAGCTAACTTGTGGCTAATTTTAATATTTTAAAAAAAAAATGTTTCAAATCTCATTTCAATGAACATGTGAGGTAGCTTTATCAAGCATAAAGTACCTACACACCATATAAATTATGTAAAATATGTCAGAATATATGAAAGTACATGTACACTGGACTCACTTAGTAACAGGGGTACTTTTATGGTAATACATGTAGTCAATTTAGTTGTATTTTGCATAATGATATGTAAAGTGATATTTTGGTAGTGAATTTTGTTTTACAGCTCGTAAACTCTTGAAACAATTTTCTACACCCTTAACTTGCTGTAGATAGATTTGCCCTGCTTCAAATTTGTAACAGTCCATGTGAAGTTTTTCACGGGATTTTAATATGAAAATACAAAAAAATTGAACTTATAACAGTATTAAGCCTGGTTTGACTGGGAGGATGTACAGGCTGGCCTGGCTCTGCACTGGTAGCAAAGGCTTAACACTTGTGGCAAAGGCTGATCACATGGGGACAAGGCTATGTACTTGTGACAAAGGCTAATCACTTGTGACAAAGGCTAATCACTTGTGGCAAAGGCTAATCACTTGTGACAAAAGGCCAATCTCTTGTGGCAAAGACTAATCACTTGTGGCAAAGTTAAATCACTTGTGGCAAAGACTAATCACTTGTGGCAAAGTTAAATCACTTGTGGCAAAGGCTAATCACTTGTGGCAAAGACTAATCACTTGTGGCAAAGACTAATCACTTGTGGCAAAGACTAATCACTTGTGGCAAAGACTAATCACTTGTGACAAAGACTAATCACTTGTGGCAAAGGCTAATCACTTGTGACAAATACTAATCACTTGTGACAAAGGCTGATCACATGTGACAAAGTTAAATCACTTGTGGCAAAGGCTAATCACTTGTGACAAAGACTAATCACTTGTGACAAAGGCTAATCACTTGTGACAAAGTTAAATCACTTGTGGCAAAGACTAATCACTTGTGGCAAAGGCTAATCACTTGTGACAAAGACTAATCACTTGTGACAAAGTTAAATCACTTGTGGCAAAGACCAATCACTTGTGGCAAAGGCTAATCACTTGTGACAAAGACTAATCACTTGTGACAAAGTTAAATCACTTGTGGCAAAGACCAATCACTTGTGGCAAAGGCTAATCACTTGTGACAAAGACTAATCACTTGTGACAAAGTTAAATCACTTGTGGCAAAGACCAATCACTTGTGACAAAGGCTAATCACTTGTGACAAAGTTAAATCACTTGTGGCAAAGACCAATCACTTGTGGCAAAGACTAATCACTTGTGACAAAGACTTATCACTTGTGACAAAGGCTAATCACTTGTGACAAAGACTAATCACTTGTGACAAAGTTAAATCACTTGTGGCAAAGACCAATCACTTGTGGCAAAGACTAATCACTTGTGACAAAGACTTATCACTTGTGACAAAGACTAATCACTTGTGGCAAAGACTAATCACTTATGACAAAGTTAAATCACTTGTGGCATAGACTAATCTTTTGTGGCAAAGACCAATCACTTGTGACAAAGTTTAATCACTTGTTGCAAAGGCTTATCACTTGTGACAAAGTTAAATCACTTGTGGCAAAGACCAATTACTTGTGGCAAAGACTAATCACTTGTGACAAAGACTTATCACTTGTGACAAAGACTAATCACTTGTGACAAAGACTAATCACTTGTGGCAAAGACTAATCACTTATGACAAAGTTAAATCACTTGTGGCATAGACTAATCTTTTGTGGCAAAGACCAATCACTTGTGACAAAGTTTAATCACTTGTTGCAAAGGCTTATCACTTGTGACAAAGTTAAATCACTTGTGGCAAAGACCAATTACTTGTGGCAAAGACTAATCACTTGTGACAAAGACTTATAGCTTGTGACAAAGGCTAATCACTTGTGACAAAGATTAATCACTTCTGGCAAAGACTAATCACTTATGACAAAGTTAAATCACTTGTGGCAAAGACCAGTCACTTGTGACAAAGGCTAATCACTTGTGACAAAGTTAAATCACTTGTGGCAAAGACCAATCACTTGTGGCAAAGGCTAATCACTTGTGACAAAGACTAATTACTTGTGACAAAGGCTAATCACTTGTGACAAAGTTAAATCACTTGTGGCAAAGACCAATCACTTGTGGCAAAGACTATTCACTTGTGGCAAAGACTTATCACTTGTGACAAAGGCTAATCACTTGTGACAAAGACTAATCACTTGTGGCAAAGACTAATCACTTATGACAAAGTTAAATCACTTGTGGCAAAGACTTATCATTTGTGGCAAAGACCAATCACTTGTGACAAAGTTTAATCACTTGTGGCAAAGGTTTATCACTGGTGGCAAAGGCTAATCAATTGTGGCAAAGACTTATCTCTTGTGGCAAAGTTGAATCACTTGTGGCAAAGATTAATCACTTGTGACAAAGTTTAATCACTTGTGGCAAAGGCTTATCACTTGTGACAAAGTTTAATCACTTTTGACAAAGACTAATCACTTGTGACAAAGTTTAATCACTTGTGGCAAAGACTAATCTTTTGTCGCAAAGACTAATCACTTGTGACAAAGACTAATCACTTGTGACAAAGATTAATCACTTGTGGCAAAGGCTAATCACTTGTGACAAAGTTTAAGCACTTGTGGCAAAGGATTATCACTGGTGGCAAAGGCTAATCACTTATGGCAAAGGCTTATCACTTGTGGCAAAGGCTAATCACTTGTGGCAAAGACTAATCACTTGTAACAAAGACTAATCACTTGTGGCAAAGGCTTATCACTGGTGGCAAAGGTTAATCACTTGTGGCAAAGACTAATCACTTGTGACAGAGACTAGTCACTTGTGGCAAAGGCTAATCACTTGTGGCAAAGACTAATCACTTGTAACAAAGACTAATCACTTGTGGCAAAGTTAAATCACTGGTGGCAAAGACTAATCACTTGTGGCAAAGGTTAATCACTTGCGGCAAATACTAATCACTTGTGACAAAGTTTAATCACTTGTGACAAAGACTAATCACTTGTGACAAAGTTTAATTACTTGTGACAAAGGCTTATAACTTGTGACAAAGGCTATGCACTTGTGGCAAAGGGTATGCACTTGTGGCAAAAGCCAATCTCTTGTGGCAAAGGCTAAGCACTTGTGGCAAAGGCTAATCACTTGTGACAAAGGCAAATGACTTGTGGCAAAGGCTAATCACTGGTGGCAAAGGCTATGCACTTGTGGCAAAGGCTAACCTCTTGTGGCAAAGGCTAATCACTTATGGCAAAGGCTATGCACTTTTGGCAAAGGCTATGCACTTGTGACAAAGGCCAATCTCTTATGGCAAAGGCTAAGCACTTGTGGCAAAAGCTAATCTCTTGTGGCAAAGGCTAATAATTTTGAATTCTAGCAGGTTATATGTTTTTTGTTCGCTCATTTGGTAGCAGGCAAGTTTGATGAAGACATTAATTAGTCTTTAAATTTCAAGATTAATAACATCACTGTTATTATGAAGAAAAAAATTGACAAAAGAGCAAAAGAATATACTTGAAAAAAAAGTATGTTTCTTTAAGCATTCTTTAAGTTATCTTTTCAAGGACTTGTTATTCCTACAAAAGATTTATTTTTGAATGGGTTTTAAAAAGGTAAAAAAAAAGAATTTTAAACGCACAAGAAAAGGTATTTGAAAATAAATGAGAATCTGATGTTATGTACTTATTGCGGGGATATATATGCGTACGTATTTATGCGGTAAATTAGACATTGTGAAATGTGAGCTGTTAACAATCACTAATCCGTTTGTAAAGTATCGCTCTCACATAATGAAATGTAAATTTTATGGAAATTCGTTTTATAGGGGTTTTTGTGTGTATCGATTGTACGATTTGACTGATTTTATTTTCGAATGCCGCAGTGAAATTTTGTCGAAAAAAAAAAAAAAAATCAAAATCGCTGATCCTGTTACGGCATGCAGAAAGCAGAATTACCGGAGAAAAGAAAGACAGCTTTGTGAAATCTGTAGCTAGTGAAATTGGGTCCTATTAATGGTGCATTTGTTATAAATTGGTATGAAATGTACTTCATGAGAATTTAATGATTTTGAATGGGAAAACAAATTGGCGTGGAAAGGGTAGATTTGATAGATTGTAAGTATCAGATAGGCGAACAACGTATCCATTTATGGTTTAAATCTCTAGTGGCGAGATTATTTTTGTAGATAATTAAAAGAAACTGAAAACTGCTTCAAATAAAGTTACATTACTGTGTCAGTTTTTGTTTGTTCGCCTAAATGGTCTTTTGTTTCATCCAAATTTAATTGCTGGTGAAATAAATCAGAAAAAAGAGAACAGATTATGCTTGTTACAGCTTTATATATTCAGATTTCCTCCCACGAAATAATTTTGTTTTTCTTTTTTTGAAATCTTAGTACCTTGGTATTATATTTTATTCTGTGTGCAACACCTCCTTCATTTCTAAACTGGTTGCATAAAGTATTGTCATATATTTTCAGTTTTTTGGACATTTTTGCCAGAATTTTTTTTTTTTTTTCTTCACATGTAATATATAAAGAAATATTCTTCTATGCACAACTCCTACATTTCGTTGGAGATGCCAACAAAATTGTCAAAGAAATATTGTCACTAAGAGCCTGTTGTTTGTTGTTGTTTTGAGTGTGGGTGGGGGTGGTTTTTGTGGTACAAATTAACCTAGGCAGTTTGATTTTTTATAGTATTTGTTATGTAATGAAAATATTATGAATTTCATTATTATCATTATGATTTCTTAAGGTTTATCCAACGGTTAGTGAAAATATGGAATTTTTTTTACCCTTTTTAAGGAATTTAGGTACCTCTAGAAATATTGAGTACCCGATATAAAGTATTAAGTACCCTATATAAAAAATGAGTACCCTATATAAAATTTTGAGTACCCTATAAGTAACAAATATTGAGTCCCTACATAAATTAAAGTATTGTGTACCCTATTTAAAGTATTGAGTACCCTATGTAAAATATTGAGTACCCTATATAAAATATTGAGTACCCTATACTATATTAAGTATTGAGTTCCTTATATAAAATTTTGAGTACCCTATATGAAATATTGAGTGCCCTTTATAAAATAATGAGTACCCTATATTAATTATTGAGTATCCTGTATTAAGTATTGAGTATCCTATATATTTAAATATTTAGTACCCTATATTAATTATTGAGTACCCTATATTAATTATTGAGTACTTTCTAAGAAATTAATGAAGAATTAAGGTCACACATGAGATATAAATTCTCATGACAAGAATGATGTTAAGTGATCTAAACACAGTAATTTTGAATTCCGTCATTTTCTGCTAGAAATGGTAAATATTCTAAAACTACAAACTTGATGTATTTACTTGTTTAATGAAGCTTCTTGTTAATTTATACAATTTTTTCTGGGAGAAATGTTCTTGTTTGAAAGGCTGTCAACAGCTAGTAGTGGTGTAGAGCCTGTTATAGAATTGTAGGAGAAATTGGCAACTTGGGTAAATATTCTGACGAGGAGATATATGAAAGCAGAATTATTCCAGGAGGGTTTTAAGCCTGACAATGGTCTATTTATTAAGATATAGATTGATTGAAAGATTAAGGTTTGTCATTGCTGAAAGGATTATACAATATCTGTAGAAAATTGTAATTGCACATTTTTTTGGTCTGATTTACAGAAACACTTAGTGTGACGTAAAACACAAAAAGGGGAAAAATGGTCATAGGCAGAGCACAGCTTCAGCTTGCCATTTTCTTTTCCTTGACATTATGGTTTAAAGTAAGAGTTGTTTTGTGATGTATGTAGAAGTTATTCAACAACAAATTCAACATCAAAGATTTTTTTGTGGATAGAGAAAAATATTAAACATGACTGTTTGAAGAATTCTCACATTATTGTTAAAATTAGTAAAATGAGTGAATTAACAGTTTTGTGTTATGATACATAAGGATAGATTATATCAGAATGTTCTATGTCAGTTCCCATTATGATGATAAAATCTGAACTAATTGAAATTGTTCTATAGAGATAATATTTTGTCGCTGGAAATCTGCATATTTACTTATCAGTGTTAGAGCATGGCTTCATTCATACTGGTATTGACTCACACTGTACATGTTTTAGCTTTGAATCTTTCAATAAATACTAAGGGTGACAAATTCTGGCCTATTTTTTATCCAGGCCACTTGCATTTACACACGTCTAGTCTATATATATAGTGAGACAAGCAGAATTGCTTTTGATTTTTTGATTTTTTTCATTAAAAAAAAAAGATTTTTTTTTAAATATTAATATAATGATGAGGTCCATGGCTTAAATTTTGTAAAAATTTGCAAAAGGTAAAAAGGTATGGCATTAAACTAGTTAATTTAGTGATATTTTATATCAAACATGCCAAACATCACCTGAATTTGGAGAATATTAATGTATTAAAGTCATTCAAGTGTGAAATGAAACTACATTAAAAGGTTCAAGCTCATAATTCAGGTAGAGCAGGGCATGTGTCAAGACTGGGCAAGAGGAGGGTATGTGTCAAGGCAGGACATGTGTCATGACAGGGCAAAAGCAGGGAATGTGTCAAGACCAGGCAAGAGGAGGGTATGTGTCAAGGCAGGACATGTGTCATGACAGGGCAAAAGCAGGGAATGTGTCAAGACCAGGCAAGAGGAGGGTATGTGTCAAGGCAGGACATGTGTCATGACAGGGCAAAAGCAGGGAATGTGTCAAGACCAGGCAAGAGCAGGGCTTGTGTAGAGACAGGACATTGTAATTTTCTGTACTTGTACTCCTTATTCTGTATAATCAGGACTTATAACTACAAATTGTATTTACAAGATTTCCCATATTTTATTGGACAAACAAGGGAAAGAAAAGAGCCTTATCTGTAAAGGCTTCTCAGAGAATGACAGATTCAATTAAACCTGTCAGACTGCTTAATGATTGCAACCAGTGCTATTAACAAATTATTGACAACATCACAATCAATGGAGTAGAAAAAAACCCACTGGCAGCAGCAGCACTGATAAAACATTGTTTATCTTCTTGTTGTCATGGAGATGAGGAACAAGACTTTAATTGAACACAAATATGAACTTAATCTCTTTCTCATTGTAAATGGATTTCTACTTGATGTTAATTGTTTTCAACAGCTTGGAGTTTTGTCATAACACCACTGTAACTTTGTAAGGGCTTAATTAACCCTATCCAACCTATGTATTTTAAATGGACTGTTCCATCTGTCAATATGGACCAAAGCATTGGTAATTTGTTGGGGAAAATACATCCAAATGGTTACTGACTGAAAAGTTAACAGTGTGGCCTATAATCCGAAGGCATGGATGTGCAGGTTGTTTTTGGTGAACACTGGGTTGCATGGGTAGATTCAGGCGCTGCCAGGATATGGCATGCTGGCTGATATTGGTCTGTACTAGTTTCATTTAAAGAATCACTAACAGTGCAACTTTGATAAAAAGGCAAGGATAAGCTGTAGCAGCTAATCTTGGTCTGCACTGGTTGCATTGAAGGAGTAGGCAATGGAATAGGAATAATTTTTGGACTGTCTGTTCATAAGGTAAAAATTATAAGTTCAGATGTCAATTGAACACAAATTGTGTTGCCAATAATATAGCACTGTCACTATGGAAATCGCTTTAATTTTGACTTATATAAAACCTTGTACGTGATCTTTATATTTGATGACTCCTGTGTAACTAACATCTGCTAAGCTTTTATTGCGCTGCAGCTATTTATTCTATCAAAGGTCATTATTCAGAAAAATAAATAAATATCTGACAAAAATCAAATTAAAAAAAAGAGATTCCTATTGATAAGTGACTTATAATTATCAGCACTGCTATAATTATAGATGTAACTTCTCTTTGTCTTATATTTTAATGAAAGGAAAACAGAGCTTAGGGTATATAAATGATCTCTCCAAATTCCTTAACAAGGAACAAATCTGATTGTCATGACGACAAACAATAACAGATTCAGTAGTAAGTCTCTCCTCAATCACACTGATTTCTGGGATTGTAGACTGGTTCTAAGCTGATTTGTCTCATACATCATTCCTAGTGTCAACCCTAAAACCAGTCAAGTACCTTGCCAGGAATAAAAACCTAATCTGCTGTCCAGCAATATTCTGAATGATTCTTTAATACACATGTACAGAGAACTTAAGATAAACTACTAAACTGCCATTTTGTGACAGCTGACGGGCATTTTTGTAGAGATTCTGGGTAACTTTTTTGGGGGAAATAAAAACAGAAAAAGAAAATGTAACCAATGAAAAAGATTATGTCCAAAAATGTTGTACAAAATTTAATGTCAGATGTACCATATGATCTTGGTCTGCTTCAGTGGCAGCTTCAGTTGCCACCAGCATGTTAAATTTTAAATGACAACTTATGTTTGTAAAGAAAATTCCGGAATTTACCAGTACTGTTACAATTACAAGGAAACACTTTAATGACTTTATTTGGGGTCAAACCCATTCTTCTGGTCCAAATAGACAAACACCAAAACCACAAAGCAAACTCTTTTCTTTCCCCCACTCCCTCCCCAGCCACACGCACACACACACACACATACTTGATTGCAGATACTTAACAATTTTTGAATTTTAGAGTTGTGACGCTTCTGAATTGTCATATTTTGAAAATATAAGTAGTTGAGGGATTAAGAATATGAGAATTGATTGTCAAAATGTTGCAAACCGTTTTGGGCATTTTGGAAAATAACCCTAACCATGGCAAAAGTTGTGTAATTTATTTGTTATATTTTCTGAAATAGTGAATTCTCAAGACTCCCGCAAGTGCAAGTTGGTCTGATTCTTAGTTTTTGTATCATTATAGACCTGTGGTGTTTACCTACTCTGATTAAGGAAAGTTCCCCCCACAAAATGACAAGAACAGTGCCACTATATAAAGTGCACACATAAGTTTTGCTTTGTGAGAAGAGTCATTTATTCATAACATTGGAGATATCTAACAATAGTTGAGCAATAGAAGCAAATATATGGAAGCTTAAGAAGGAATGATTCCCCTAGCTAGATAAGGAATCATTCCACTAAGCTTAACCTAGAAATTTAATTTACCTCGTTGAGAATGAAAATCAATGCACTTGTCTTGGGCAGTCAGGATGATAATGGTTTGAAGTACATCATTCTTTCCTTCATAAGGAATTTATCTGACCAATTACCAGACCCCGATGCTGTCAGATGGTTGTCATGGCAACATATGTAATTGAATGGGACAATTCTATTATTTATATTTGACAGAAAATCATGCACCTCTCAAAAGGCTTGATTGGTAAAGTGCCTGATGAGATAATGTCATTCAAGCAAATAGGTTGCCATGGCAATGAAGTTAAGCTAATGAGAATGATTGTAAATGGAATATAACATTTAAGAAAACATGTTTTTTAGCGAGTTAGTTTGTAAATTCTCGTTTTTCTGTTAGTTTTTAAGTCACAAGAATTTCTTTCTTAATTTTAAGTCACGTCAATAGTGTATACTATAAATATCATATGGCGTGGAATTATTTTTTACAGATGGAAGGAATCTTCAGTTGGCCCCTTCTGACTGCATTGTCTCCGGTACAAATGGTTTGGGGGGGGGGGGGGGGGGGTTGTCACCTGATTAGAACTGTCTGCTGTTTCTTATCTAGCTAGAGGAATTCAAAGTCTGTGGTGGGATTTGAACCCTAAGCAACAAGGGGCAATTATTTCATCGTCATTAACCATTCTGCAATTGACAGTTTCGAATCACAAGACGGCTGTAAAGACCTATATTGTTTAAAATCTTGATAAACATCTTGTAAAAGGTTTTTGTTTGGAAAATATTATTTATGAATTATAGAAAAAGAATACTCATAAGTGCTTCATAATCATTTAATGCACAGGTATGATATGTTTACTGGAATTTCAATGAAAAGTGCATCTTGCAAGGTGCAATACTACATGTTCATTTAAAGACGCATGTCCTGGAATCTCTATGGCAACCCTAGGATAAACAATGGCTTACAAGTAGTGTTTTTTCTGCTCCATTGATTGCCATGTTATTTGTCAATAATTTGTTCATAGCAGTGCTTTGCCATCATTAAACAGTATGTTAGATTTAATTGAATATGTCAGTCTCTGAAGAAACCTTTCAAGATAAACCTCTTTTGAATGTTGTTTCTGATATTAATGGTTTAGATGAAATAAAAACCATTTAGGTTGCTTGTAGATATTTTTTTACATGAGAATTATTTCGATAATATTGGTAATAAATGAATGATATGTGGAAGTTTGAATGAGTTTATTGGAACAGATAAATTGTTATATGACTTTGCACTTTAGGATGTCTTGGCCATTTGTACCCCTTTTTCCCCTGTTTAGCCATAAGCTGGATAGTGGCAACTGATTCATGGTCTGCACTGATTGCTATTCAGTAAGTATATATTATTTTAAAAATTTTGCTATAAATAAGGATTCCCCTTGTGGGTTAGGGGGTGCCTTTAAGCATTTAGGCAGCAGAATTGCAGCCATTGTTGCCTTTAAGCATTTAGGCAGCAGAATTGCAGCCATTGTTGCCTTTAAGCATTTAGGCAGCATAATTGCAGCTACTGTTGCCTTTAAGCATTTAGGCAGCAGAATTGCAGCTACTGTTGCCTTTAAGCATTTAGGCAGCAGAATTGCAGCCACTGTTTATCCCTGCATAATATTGGGAGGCAACTTGATATGTTCAAATAAGTGGGTTCTATGCATCTCTCAGCTCTAGCAGGTGGGATGGTTTTGACCCCTGGTGTTGCCTTATGTTTGTGACACTCCAGGTTTGCCAAAATCGTCTTTTCTGTTTTGGCCCCACATGATTTAAATTGTGTTGATGCACCGTAAAACCAAGCAAACTGTCAAAAAATAAATCACAAATGGTTTTGTTCAGATTGAAAAAAATGGACAAGTCTTCCATTTAATATATTTTAAGTTGCATGTCTGCAAATGAGCCAAAAAATTTCAAGAAAATCAAACTTGAGAAAAATGAACTTGATAAATAACTAACAGTCTATTATTAGTTATAAAAGAATTCAGTATTTATTATTAAAAAGTTGAATGACAACAATATACAAGAATATTTATGCAAATGAAATTGAACTTAAAAGTCTGAATTGAAACATGAAATGCACAGATTTATCAGATCACATTTCAATATAATTGTATACATATTAAAAAGTTTGTTCATGTAGAATGTCTATAACCGCACAATAATTATGCTGAAATCCTTTTATATGATTATACAGTTCAAAGTGTGACTCCATTAAATCCTATTTAACACTTTTTGATTTGATTAATTTCTGAAATATTCTGGCATAGAAGGTTGTTCTCTTATAGTTGGTGCAAACTTTATTTTACCTTTTATGGTAACAAGCATGAAATTGATGATTTCAGGGCACAAACATGTAGAAAACTGCTAGAAAATTGGTACATTTGATCCAAATGTCCTCTTTATCATATTTTTTGGTATATCCTTAAGAGTAAATACTTAAGTTATTTTTATTGCAGGCCTTATTTTTAATAACAAAAATGGTCATTTTTGGAAGTGAAACAAAGTTTAGTTTTGTAAGGGAAATTTAATCTTGATATATTTGTCACAGGATGAGAATTATGTGCAGCCTGACTGGGACTCGAACCCATATAGTCATATGACCTGCACTATTTTGATGTGATGTAAACCCCATCCCCCCTAAAAAAAAATACTTATCAAGAAGGTAACTAGAATGGTAGATGGCTTTGGCTATTTGGTTTTGGAGAGCTAAAAACCAAAGTGGTTTTGGGTTTTAATATGCACAATGTCACATGATAAAAAAAACAACAACAAGTATTTTATGGACATGAAGGACAATAGATGTCCTTCTGGAGGGCCTCATCTTGAAACTGCTAATTAGTATATACATGTACTTTTCATAGTTTTTCTAATGGAATTTTCTTGTATGCTTAAATTGTGATTACAGGATTTTCTGCCTGAAATACATTGTTCTGATGTGTTTAATGAAGCTTCTTGTTAATTTATACATTCATGTTTTGTTGAGTTTATTTTTTTTCTTGGAGAAATGTTCTTGTTTGAAAGGCTGTCATCAGCTAGTAGGGGTGTAGAGCTGTTATAGAATTGTAGGAGAAATTGGCAACTTGGGAAAATATTCTGATGAGGAGATATATGAAAGCAGAATTATTCCCGGAGGATTTTAAGCCTGACAATGGTCTATTAATAAAGACTAGTTAAACATAAAGAGATATGTCATGTTTGAGATATTTAAGAATATATTTTTTTTTCATTATAGATTTAGTTTTTGTTAGAAATTGTGTTTGTATGTAGGTATATCAATTATGTCATTGGAATAAACAGTTTCTTGCATTTAGCTATCTTTTTCTAGAAATGAGGAAGACATAGAGTTAAGGTTCTTTCTTAATAGATTAATAAACTGTTGAAAAAAATAATCAATTTTTGGTTAAATTTCAAATATGTACTGACTGATTAGTTAACAGTTGTGCCGGCTGATCTTCAGTTTCCACTGGTTACTAGGATAGAGTGACTCAGTCGCTGCAAGCAGGCTAATTTAAGTAACGAATCATTTGCTGGTCACTAGATTGGGTTTTTATTCCTAGCAAGGTACTTGACTGGTTTCAGGGTTGACACTATGAATGATGTATTTTATTCCTGGCAAGGTACTTGACTGGTGTTAGGGTTGACACTAGGAATGCAAACTCCTCACACTGATTACCTCCCTTGGCAGAATTGTAATCACTGCCTTCACAGATGTCACATGATGATGAAAGTCACATGATGTAGCGTCCAAATCCAAATGTAAACATCGACCGTTACATAGAAAATCTTACGTCATTTTTCTCTTTCTGTTTTATTTTTAACTTTTTGTACCTACGTCCATTATATTTTATCAAAAAATTATCAAAAGTATACAAAATAATGAAAAATAAATTAAAAAGCTAAAAAATATAAATATCCAAATATTGATATTTCAATGTTTGTGATGGCAGAGATCTCTGTACTGATAAGGGGAGATCACTGCATAGGAGATTGCTAGGAATGATGTATTTTATTCCTGGCAAAGTACTTGACTGGTTTTAGGGTTGACACTAGGAATGATGTATTTTATTCCCTGGCAAGGTACTTGACTGGTTTTAGGGTTGACACTAGGAATGATGTATTTTATTCCTGGCAAAGTACTTGACTGGTTTTAGGGTTGACACTAGGAATAATGTATTTTATTCCCTGGCAAGGTACTTGACTGGTTTTAGGGTTGACACTAGGAATGATGTATATTATTCCCTGGCAAGGTACTTGACTGGTTTTAGGGTTGACACTAGGAATGATGTATATATTTCCTGGCAAGGTACTTGACTGGTTTTAGGGTTGGCACTAGGAATGATGTATTTTATTCCTGGCAAGGTACTTGACTGGTTTTAGGGTTGACACTAGGAATGATGTATATTATTCCCTGGCAAGGTACTTGACTGGTTTTAGGGTTGACACTAGGAATGATGTATTTTATTCCCTAGCAAGGTACTTGACTGGTTTTAGGGTTGACACTAGGAATGATGAATTTCATCCCTGGCAAGGTACTTGACTGGTTTTAGGGTTGACACTAGGAATGATGTATTTTATTCCTGGCAAGGTACTTGACTGGTTTTAGGGTTGACACTAGGAATGATGTATTTTATTCCTTGGCAAGGTACTTGACTGGTTTTAGGGTTGACACTAGGAATGATGTATTTTATTCCTGGCAAGGTACTTGACTGGTTTTAGGGTTGACACTAGGAATGATGAATTTCATCCCTGGCAAGGTACCTGACTGGTTTTCCGGGTTGGCACTAGGAATGATGAATTTCATCCCTCGCAAGGTACTTGACTGGTTTTCAGGGTTGACACTAGGAATGAAGTATTTTATTCCTGGCAAGGTGCTTGACTGGTTTTAGGGTTGACACTAGGAATGATGTATGAGACAAATCAGCTTAGAACCAGTCTACAATCCCAGAAATCAGTGTGATTGAGGAGAGACTTACTACTGAATCTGTTATTGTTTGTTGTCATGACAATCAGATTTGTTTTGTTTTTTATGAATTGTTTTAGATCTTTCAATAATTATATGGCCACAATGTTGTGATTTAAAGTCTTTTTCTCTTCATGTCTGTCTTAATTTGCTATATTTAGAACAACTTGTATACTTCTTGTACAAAGGAACTAAAATTAGATCATTCACTTTGATCTGTTTTCATGACAGTATTACACGATCATTTTAATATAGGTTTTTACTGGCAACTTAGAATATTCTACAGGCAAGAGATGGAAACCCTATGATAATGAAATAGAAATCATGTTTACATTTATGTTCAATTAAAGCCTTGTTCCTCATCTCCATGACAACAAGAAGATAAACAATGTTTTATCAGTGCTGCTGCTGCCAGTGGGTTTTTTTTTTCTACTCCATTGATTGTGATGTTGTCAATAATTTGTTAATAGCACTGGTTGCAATCATTAAGCAGTCTGACAGGTTTAATTGAATCTGTCATTCTCTGAGAAGCCTTTACAGATAAGGCTCTTTTCTTTCCCTTGTTTGTCCAATAAATTTTGTCTTAGTTAAGGAACATGGATATAGGACACAATCCTGAATGAAGCTGTCTTGGTTAAAGACACTTTGTGTCAGTAAAATGTTACAAGTGTCTGTTGAGAAGTGGTTCTGTTACAAGATGCAACACCTGTAAAGTGATGCAGTCCTATTTTAGCATTAAAATAGTAAGAGATACCTGTCATAATAACATCTGTTAAAATTTTGGTTAAATATGAATTAATGATTATAAATTATTATTAAAGTACTGTGTGCTTTTATCACTAGAAACAGATATTGTGAGTTTGTAAGGTGATGCTATAAAGTAAAGATTTAGAAACTGTTTGTGACAAACTCAAAAGTAGTGGTTACATAATGACTGAAAAGTAATTAATGATTTAGAAATTGTTTGTGATGACTTCAGGTAGGCTGATAGATATAAAGTAATGATTTAGAAACTTTGAAGAATTCAGGTAGGGGACTATAAAGTAATGATTTAGAAACAGTCTGTGTATAATCAGGTATGTGGTGCTGGCTATAAGGTAATGATTTCGAAACTGTTTTATCAGCCCTTTTCAAACATGTATGAGCTACATAGTAATGATTTCAGTTGTTTGCTGTATGATTTTATCATCATGAATTCACAGATATACCTAAAAGCCATTAATTAGTAATTTGCAAATAACTGCTTTGAGAAATTCTCTTATTATGATTTCTTGTCATTAATTTGTCATTATTTGGAAAAGGTCTATCAGACTTCTGTGCCTGGCAGCAAGAAAATTGGTTGAACTATTATGTGATTCACTTTCATGTCCAGTGTGTACACTAAGTTTGTTTGACAATTTTGGTGACAGTCATTTCAATAAGAAACGAGTGTCTCTTGACAGATATTTTGGACAATTTGGATGTGTCAAAGGGATAGTCATGTCACTGTTGAGAGAATAATATTGTTGGCAATTAGTTAAAACAGGTTTTTCTAAATCACTTCTGCAGTTTGTACTGTTGGAATTTTTTATTCCCCCCCCCCCAAAAAAAACAACAAAAAACATCTCATCTGCTTAGAATATAATTATTATTAGCTGTTTATTAAAAATTTATTTTTTTTCAGCTATTTATTTATAAGATTTATAAAGTGAATTTTCTGTACAGAGCAAAGATAACCTTCTTTGGCCTTCATTTCTTAGTTAAGTGCCAGTTTTCTGTAGGTGAAATATGTGCGTCACCAAGAACTTGAACCTGTGACATTATGGTCTCCAGACCTTTTTACTTTTTCTCCTAGACAAACAGGTTGTGTTACATTTTCCTCAAATGTTTTTATTTGTGATAATAGGCATTTTAAAGATTACTTAACAGTCTTAACCAATTTTAAATATCTTAAGTATTTTGTATATTAAAGAATCATTCAGAACAATGTTGGACAATATATGAGGTTTTTATTCCTGGCAAGGTACTTGACTGGTTTTAGGGTTGACACTAGGAATGATGTATGAGACAAATCAGCTTAGAACCAGTCTACAATCCCAGAAATCAGTGTGATTGAGGAGAGACTTACTACTGAATCTGTTATTGTTTGTCGTCATGACAATCAGATTTGTTCCTTGTTAAGAATTTCTTTAATGATATGAGTACTTTAGGCCACTTTTCTTAATAATAAATCAATTAATTTTATATTTTTGTTCAATTAAAGCCCTGTTCCTTGTCTCCTTGACAACCAGAAGATAAACAATGTTTGATCAGTGCTGTTACAGATATGTTTTCCCATTGACTGTGATGTTGTCAATAATTTGTTTATAGCTGTAGATGTTGTTGTTGTTGTTGTTGTAAAGAAGTTGGGACAGATTTAATTGAATCTTTCATACTCTGTGAAGCCTTTATAAATTAAATTCTCTATTTTTTTGCTTGTTTGTCGAAAGAAAAATATAGTCATGTCAGATAAAGAATATAATAGCCTTTGGGAGAAAAGGTTTTATGCTATATAACCATTGGGAGAAAAGGTTTTATGCTGTATAACCATTGGGAGAAAAGGTTTTATGTTATATAACCATTGGGAGAAAAGGTTTTATGCTGTATAAGCATTGAGAGAAAAGATTTTATGCTGTATAATCATTGGGAGAAAAGGTTTTATGCTATATAACCATTGGGAGAAAAGGTTTTATGCTGTATAGCCATTAGGAGAAAAAGTCTTAAGCTGTATAACCATTGGGAGAAAAGGTTTAATGCTGTATAGCCATTGGACGAAAAGGTTTTATACTGTATAGCCATTGTGAGAAAAGGTTTTATGCTGTATAACAATTGGAAGAAAAGGTTTTATATAACCATTTGGAGAAAAGGTTTTATATAACCATTGGGAGAAAAGGTTTTATATAACCATTGGGAGAAAAGATTTTATATAACCATTGGGAGAAAAATGTCATAGTTTTCCCTACAACAAATTGGGAATGTCAAAGTTTACGAAACAATAAACTTGCCCTGGATTGAATTTGGAATGTCATAGTTTACAAAATATTTAACTTGCCCTGGAATGAATTTGGAATGTCATAGTTAAAACAATTAACTTTAATTGGAATGAATTGGAAATTTCATAGTTTACAAAACAATTAACTTGCCCTGCAATGAATTGGGAATGTCATAGTTTACAAACCAATTGACTTGCCCTGCAATGAATTGGAAATGTCATAGTTTACAAAACAATAAATTTGCCCTGCAAAATGAACTTGGAACTGTGTAAGGGATTTAAAATGAAAATGCTTATTTGAATATATATTTGTACAGCAATCTGCATAGAGTCTGGTCAGAATAATGTTTTGTAGACTGGCCTGCAACTAAAATGGCTACATAGGTTCACCATTATCTAAGCTGTCAGTTAAATAAAGGTATTGTTACCAAATATATATTCAATTACTTGCTGTATAAAGCCATTGTTCTTAAGGGTAGTGGTTCTATGGATATATTAAAAGACTTGCAGTTGTCTTTTCTTGTATGTGAATTTTACAAATCCTTGCAGTTTACTTTTCCTGTGTGTGACATTTAAGTTTTGCAGATTTCTTTTTATGTATGTGTTTGATTTCCACATGCATTGAAGTTTTTCCTATCTGTATGAAATGGCTTGTCCTGTTTTATTAGTAGTTTCCCTCTTAATTCAATGTCCTGTCCATACCACTCACAATTTCTCTTACTTTAATTTCTTTATATTTCCATGGCAACCTATTTGCTTAAATGGAATGATTTGTTCAAGCCATTTATTCATATTGCCTTTTGAGAGGTGCATGATTTTCTGTCAAATATAAATAATAGAATTGTCCCATTCCATCATATATGTTTCCATGCCAACGAGTAGACTATATTTGTTATATCAATTTGGCCTTGTCATTGGTAGATAGGTTTCTGACCAGAAATTGCACACACTGATAAACTTTATGTGAATATGATGGAAGAGGGGAGTCAATTGATTTCTTTTGTCTTAGTCAACAAATTGTTACTACAGCCTTACAGATTGTTGAATAATTTTCTCAAAATCTGCTGCTTACAAGCTTACAGTAATAGGGTATAGCGCTTAAAGAACTTAATCTATATTTATATAATATATAATTATGCTTTCATTATTTATTCATCACAATTATCTATATGCAAATTATATATATGAAAGACTTAATAGAATGATGTTCCTGTACCTGTAAGTTGTGTAGGCCATGGCCACAAGAAAATAAGAATAGTTTATTTGTCTACATACAATTTCTAATGCATCTAATGCAATTTATTGTAGTAAATATAGGACTCGCCCACAATCCCCCCACTAACCGTGAAATCCTTTGATTTAACAAATGACTTTGTTTGAAATTCAAAATATACAAATTTGATTAGTGAATGAGATAGTAACCTTTTCTGACATGTTTTTTTTTTATGATTAAAAAAAATAATGGCAATTTATTTAATATAATTATGTTGTCTTTATTACAGGTTTCACTGTACCAGAAGTAATTTCTCTTTGTATCCCTGTAGTTTTGCAGATAGGTGTGATTTACAACTTCTTGTGTTGATACAGTCATCATTTTCTCAGCCTCTGCAAAATTGCTTGATAGATAGACATTGTTGTGAAAATGTGAAATCGAATTTGTATCAGATCAGAGATAGACTAATTTCTTATGTAAGATGGATGATAATTCTCAGACAATTTAACCTTTTTTTAAAACAGTGTTTTATTCCAAGAAATATTTTTCTCTTTTTTTTTTTGCTGTCTCTGATCATTTACTGGGTGTTAGAGAATAATGGACTGTATATAAAATATTGTAGATATGGTTTGTTTTAAGTCATTCTGCCACTCAACGCTGTGAGTTCGAATCCTGGCAGTGACTTGGAGTAATTCATGTGAGTAAGCAATCCTGGGCTAGCCTACGGAATGTTTGTTGTTCTTCCTTAGGTGCCAGTTTGTGCTTGAAGAAATGCACAGAAGGGGCACTTGAGGTTTTCCTTCAGAAGTCAAGATGGAAACTAGCCATATGACCTATACTGCCTCCCAGCTCAGAGATAATGGGTTTGAGCCCCATTTGGTTGACGACCATGTTCCCTTATATGGCACCAATGTTGGTTAGTTCCAGGAAGCAAACTCTTCAAGTGGTTTACATTAGCTCCAAGCTTAAGCTAAAATAAACATGTTTGAAACTAATTTTACATTCTAGAAATTACCTATATTGCATTAATGGTTCAATCAAATGACCACAATGATTTAGTATACACTTCTAGTCTGTCCATAAATCCAAAAAATTTTCCCAAATACCAGTATATAATACGTTATTTCATGTATTTTATAATCAATGCAAAATTAATTCCTAATTACTAGCTTTACAATTGATTTTCTTTTATGGGGGATCTTGGGTGAATAACGGTAAACAGTTTTTGTATAAACTGTGCAACAGATGGCATGGAAAGTTGAATAGTGCTAGCTGAATCAGCTTCTATGTTTGTGAAGTCATTGTTCAGTGTTTATGATATCTGGTGACAATGTGCCCTCTATTATTTGATTGGAAGGATATCATAGCAGATATGATGGTGAAACTTAACTGAGGCGAGATGAGATCAATGGCAGGAATGCCAGGCTGGGTGATAACAGGGTAAAAAGGTGAATAGGCTAAATGGGGGAGATATTTAGTGTGAATTAGCCACTTCCATTATCTACAAGTCATGCTGAATAATTGTTTTGACTCTTGATTTTCCAGAGTGTTGAAGAGAGTATTGGGTGACTTATGATGCATGTATGATAACAGGATCACATGCCCTTTCTTTATTGTGCTGTTCATGATATTTTAATTGATAAATAATTATCATATATTGTATAGTTTTGAACTGTCATCAAAGATATTAAGTAATTCATTTCTTGTCCAGATTATCAAATGTTGAATTAAACAAACTCCTATCCCAAAGTTTTGCAATCAGGTTGTCTAGAAAGCTTATTGAAGAGTGAAGAGACTGTAAATTATAACTTGACATGCTCCATCAAACCAAGTCTGCAACATTTTCAATTTTGTCTTTTTTGGCGTTCTTTAGGGATTCTGTGTTTGGGCATTCTTTAGGGATTGCTTTTGTCTCTATTTTATCAGGATTTCAGCTATATATTACCAGTCATTTCGTTTGCCACCAGAGTCAGACTGGTCCATTTATTTGTACAGAATTATATTTGTGTTTTTATCTGTAACAAACCCCTTAATTTGATAATGGACCAGTCCAAAATCAAAGCTGGACTGGTCCATTACAAAAATTTAGTAATGGATATAAAAGGTTAATGCTAATACATTCTTTACATGATCAAAAGAGATCATATTAACTATTCAGGTACAAATCTGTTCACAGCTTGTATTGAAAATTAAAATTCCCCTCATGTTTAGTTGTGAAATCAATTTCAGTATCTTATTTCTTCCTATGAATTCATTTACATTTTTACCTGGCCAGGCATCTAATTGAGATTTAAACGTTTTTACGGCTCTCCGCGGCCTTTTTTAGAAATATTATAGCCATTAAAAAAGTTGAAGCGTGATCAATTTTATTTGCGATTAAGGGATACATGTTTTCATGTTTTTCCGTATATGATACATGGATTTGTTGGGTTTTTATTCGATATTTTTATTCAGATTAGTTGTACATATTTTATGCTTTTCAATGGCTTGGAAGAAGGTGATTTTGATATTTTGTAAGAAATTTTTAAGGCCTTGAAAATAAGTACTAACTCTTGAAGCTATAAGGTAATAGCAAAATATGTCACTAATACAGAGTGATTCCATGCAGTTCTACCAGGCTTGGCATGTGGTTGCCTGGTAAAATATAGAATTTTTTTATACCAATTTTCCATAAATTTTAGCATTATGTGCTGGAATCATTCTGATTTGGACTTGAACTGTTTTTCATATAGTTACAACTAAGAAAAAAAATATCTTTAATGTAATTTAATTTTACTTGATGTGATTATTACTCAGAAAGTGACTGTCACAAATGTATTTTGGCCACCTCAAATCTAAAAAAAAACCACTTGTGATTGTATGTGATAAATTAATTAAAATCAAACCATCTCAGAAAAGATTTTAGTATTACAACTCTGGCTACTTTCCTATGCCAGTAAATGACCGTTTCAAATGTATTTGTGCAGCCTCAAAACTTAGAAAACACTAGTGATTGTATTTGATAAACTGAAAAATAGTCACCTCAAATTCAAATCAAAAACGGTCACAGAAAAATTTAAATGACAACTCTGGCTACTTTCCTGTGCTAGCATTATAACTGTCTCAAATGTATTTAGGCCGCATCAGATCTAAGAAAACACCAGTGCTTGTATGTGATTAACCAAATAATATACCACCTCAAATTCAAATCAAATCGTCTCAGAAAAATTTGAATGACAACCCTGGTTTCTTTTCTACGCTAGCAGTATAGAACCAGGTTTTTTTTTGCCAAACTTTTTACATTTTAATGCTTGTTTTAAGTATTTTTTGGTATAAATATCCTATTTATAAACAATGGACTGGTCCAAATTCAAAAAAGGATGAGTCCATTATACAAATATAGTAATATCAGGGTAACTAAAATGAGTAGCGTCATTGTTATGATGAACCTTTCACAAATTATGTGTACATACAGAGCGGAGAGTGTGTGCCTGCGTGAATGACAAGACCGGGATAGAGAAAGACCGATATATAGATTTTCCTATTGTCAATCTGTATATAACATTGCCTTAAATCTCTACAGCTATACTGTATAGCAAATTTATACCACAGAGGTTTTACCATATTAAGCATTGGTTTCATGTCACTTGACAAGTGTAGGAGGGTTTCACTTATTGTGGATAGATCACCCTGCATAAACTTGAAGGTAGGATTTTTGTTTGTTGATGAAACCCTAAAGGCATTTAGATAGGAGTTTTATAAATGATGAAACCATAAAGGCATGTAGGTAGGATTTTTGTTTTTGATGAAAGCCTCAAGGCATATGGGTAGTATTTTTATGTATGATGAAACCCTAAAGCATTTAGGTAGGATTATAGTAAATGATGAAACCCTAAAGGCAAGTAGGTAGGATTTTTGTTGTTGATGAAACCATAAAAGCATTTAGGCAGGATTTTTATAAATGATGAAACCCTAAAGCATTTAGGTAGGATTTTTGTTGTTGATGAAACTCTAAAGCATTTAGGCAGGATTTTTATAAATGATGAAACCCTAAAGCATTTAGGTAGGATTTTTGTTGTTGATGAAACTGTAGATGAAACTGTAAAGCATTTAGGTAGGATTTTTGTTAATGATGAAACCCTAAAGGCAAGTAGGTAGGATTTTTGTTGTTGGTGAAACCCTAAAGACATCAGCATGGGTTTTATGTCATACACAAGTATAGGTGTGGGTTTCACATATTGGCTACAGTTGTATGCATCTTCATGTATTTAGGTAGGGTTTTAGAGTATGATTGACTTTCTCAGTTGTTTGGTATTCTTATAAGTAAAACTTGTGTTAAAAACCTCATCCGAATAAAGACGACCATGTTGATAAAGACCACTCTTGGACAAACCTTCATTAATCCCATGTGTTTATTTATGTGACAAATGATTAAGCACTGTAAGGAAAAGCTAAAGTGGTTCCTTGATCATTACTTATAGATCAAACAACGGGCATCTGAGTAAAACAGTGTAAGCATGCCAGATTAGTGATCAAATCTATAAAGGGTGAGTGTTCAAAAGTCTGGGACTTTAACCACTCAGCCACTGAGATTCTGATCAGTAAATAAACCCTGAAAGTCGGATGCATAACAATTGCTTACAATAGCATTGTATAATTCTAGCAGGGATAAAGGGTAGACCTATGCTATATATTGTTGTCAAGGGCGGTTGGCATGTTGGTGCAGCTTCATGTTATTTTATACAGGGTCATCTTTTGCTCAGTGTCGAGTTATTGACTTGAAACCAGGCATAGTCTGATCTTTCTTTATATAAAGTTGTTTGTAGCTCTGTGTTGACTTAATATCATTAAAACAAGCCATGGTGCAGGACAAGTTTTATATTAAGTATTACTTGGTTTAGAGAGGTTGAAAAAAGTCGCACATGCTATGTATCCATGATATAAACTTACCTTTTTTGGTGCAAATTTTAAATGTAAAAACTGATTTTGATGAAATTGAGATGTTTTTTTTTTTTTTTTTCAATTTTTTTTAATGATAAGTGTGTTGTAACTGATACGAAACATGAAGTAGAGATATGACTCATATAAGGATATGATGACATGAGGATATAATGATGAAATTATTAAATCTAGATATAAATGGTGAGTTATGTACACTGTATGATGTATGTGATTTCTTTTTACAATTTTCTTTTTTTCATGCTTTTTAATTTTTTTTTTGTGGGGGTGGTTGGGATATAGTACAGTTATGATTTTATCTATCACATTAATTTTATCATATCTGAGACCACCTTCATTTATTGACTGATAAGATCTTTTGTATGTTGGTAACTTTCATTGATTTCTTTAATTTAAACAATTTCAGATTGATTGTGTTAGGTCAAGGTCACAGAAACTAAAAATAGATTTTCCTACTTAAACTTATACTATAAAGCAATTTTCGTTCAGCTTTGTTAAAGTCAGATTGATAACCTCCATTAGTGATACTGGTATTTTTATTTTATGCCCCCACCCCCTTCAGTCAGGGTCGGAGGGTGTGTCACCAAAACAGGTCAAGGTGAAGGTTGTACTTTGAGGAAAAAATTGTCATGTGTTAGGGACATCTGTATCCCATGCACGCATTTCTTGTTGTAAATTTTATATACATTTCGGTACTGATGTTGGGTTTTTACTGACTAAAGTAATGACATATATTCCTAAGGTACCAAATAAATAAAAAAAATAGTTTTTGCAGGTAAGCTTACATGTAAATTGGTAATATTTTTTATCTTGTATCTATATCATATGATATTGTTGTTCTGTGATACTGAGATATTAAAAAATGTAATATATATATATATATATTATGTGAAAAATTATTAAGAGGATATTTTTTCGTTTGCTTGAAATATGGAATATATTTTCACGACACATGATAAAATGCCACATATTTTCACGAGCCGGTGTGAAAATATGTGGCATTTTATCATGTTGAGTGAAAATATACACCATATTTCACGAAAAACGAAAAAATAACCTTTTTATTTAATTTCATCATCAAAGAAAATGGTAACGAAACCCCTTGCTTGCTACCAACTGCAATTGTTCAGCGCGCAGTAATTTATGCGTAAGCACGCGCTGTTTGGCGCTACATTGTGACGTCGTGTAAACAACTCTTTTAACGTCTGTACAGCGTTAACTACTGAATTAAAGATATTGGCGTTCGGATTAATTTTCTTAGTTAGACCATTTTCTATCATTCTAGATAGTTTTACAAACAAAATTCAAGAAAAAGTTGTTTTGTATTTATCAGTTTTTTTCAAACAAAACGGCAAAAGAAGTTCCGTAAAATAAATATGAGTTTTGACTCCGCCCACTTTCATATTTATATTTCATATTTATTTTTAAAAAATATGAAATATATTTGACTGATATAGCACCATATTTCATGGGTAAAATTAAATAATATGATATATTTCATTTTCAAGAAACTAATTTAAAAAAGTAATTTTGAAAATGAAACATCCTTAGATAAGAGTTGACATTTAGGTGACATTTGATGAAGTTTGTCACAGTTTAATAGAAAAGTAAGTCATAGAATAATAGCTTTCAGATGTCATCGATCAGTTTTAAGTAAGATCTTATTGAGGAGTAAATAGTGAAATCTTGTATGGTCGCTGAATGATTTATTTAAACAGATAACCACATGGAACTGATAAGCCCTTTGCCTCCAGTGTAAAATCAGGCTAGGCAGACTGATTTTATATTTTGTCTTGATTTCCTTAAAATTAATAATAGACAGTCCCAAAAACAGATGTTGGTCAAGTTCATTTGAGAAATTCAGCAGGTTAAGGAATTTTTGAATGCAAAGTCATCATTAGTCATTAGTTTACTTTGTGATGTTGAAGTTCAGGCCAAATCTTGCACTCAAGAGGAACCATCAAGCCTTTGTAAGCCAAAAAATAACTTGCATTTTCTTGATAATAAATTTAATATTCTTTGATAAAATTGTTTCTGTATTCAAATTGGATTTCCATATCTAAAAACAAAAACTATATCATTACTGTAGTACTTGGTCTGTCAGAAAGAAAGAATGTGCAGGCTGGCCTGGTCCTTTTACTGGTGGCAAAGGTCTATTCAGAGCAGGTGTTTGCTTTATACCTAAGGATGAGGACTGGAAAATACGGTTTACAAGATTGTAAATAAATTTCATTAAACCAAGTTTATATTCCAGGGCAAATAAAATAAAAGCAATCTTTCTAAAAGTAAAAGTTTTCTGATTATATCACTGGAAAAAAGAAAAGAAGAAGGAAAAAAAAACTCATAATTCCTTGATTGATTTCACTTAGCCTCCTAAAAGAAAATGAAGAAGGGAAAAAAATCAGATATTGTAGAATCATTATTCTGTACAGAAAGTATGGAGAAAGGTTTGAATACTATAAAGATGTCAAATAAAATCAAGAGACTTTATTATGGTATATCCCCGCATGTATCATAAAAAGAAATGAGAAATATTCTCAAATGTGGGTAAAGTGATATCTGATTTTCGGATATGTAATTTAGATAATTTTTTTGGGTACAGTATGGTTATTTTTGGGAGGTTTTTTTCTTGATAGTTGGTGTATTTTACTGTTTGAGGTACTTTAAGTTTTTTTTAATATTATTTCTTTTTTTTTTCCTTATTTGAAATGAATGTTTTGTAAGTTGGGAAATTTTAGTATGGTAACATCCATAAGAAAATTGGGATTTTATTTTAAATTTTGTTAAAACATTCACTAATTGCACAATCATATAAATGAATTATTTTCTTTTCATAAAGCTGTTAGAATAATTTCAGCTGGTTTTTAGGGAATATTTTATCAAACCTTCTACTTTATAAAGATTTTAATTAGAAAATGACATTATTGCTAAGCCAGCAATGCTGTATCCGGTGAAATGGTGTGGATGTGCACGCTGTTCTATGGCTGTATACTGTATGGTGTTTTAATTTAGCAAATCGTGTTTGTCCTCTCTAAGTGTTTCAGAGGATTAATGATGTTTTTAATAAAGTGACTTGTTGCTGAGTCTCTAATGAGAACTGGTGGGTGGATTCTGGCTGTGTTATAAGAGTGAAATACCTATAAATGGATTGAATGGCTTAATATGTAAAATCTTCCAGGGGTCACTGACTCATCAGTTATATATAAGCTTTGAGGTGCTGGAGAAAAACATTGGTAAATAAGCATTTTTATGAAAAAAATCTTTTGGCTATATTAAATACTTGGATCAAAAATTAGCACAGTCACTTATTTACTTTTATATATATATCATGATGCATTATGGTTCCGGCAGTATATTTTTCATAATTATTTTAATTTATTTACCAATAATTGGAAAGCATTTCAATGTTTTTATCCAATATATGTCTAGGACTAGCACAAAAATACAATATTCTATTTATATCTGAGTATAATTTTTGATTACCTTTTGCGTATCTTTTCTATTTTTAAGTGTCCCAGGTAATCTACAGAAGAAAGTCACATTATAATTTTAGGGATTTTTGGACCTCTGTGGAGTTCCTTTAAAGTAGAAATTGTAATACAAGCATAGTATGGGTCTTCAATTGATTACAATATATATTATATTAATCTAATATGTAGAATGATAAATATCGGATTTATGGTTGACCAAAAACAGCCATTTCTGAGAATAACTTTCTCTGTCTTGCAGACTTTTAGGCTGCATTGATTGTTTTGTAGAACAAGAATATGTGCTGTAGTTAAAGCCCGTTTCCTTTTTCGTATAATTTCAGTGAACGTGTACATCGATATACTTGACGGACTTTTGGCAAAGACGTCGGTGTGTTCCATTACAATTCGAGTGACACCGAAGACACTGACTGATGACTCGGGCAAGGAACTGTACTCCGATGCCAGATCAATGTAAGTAATCTCCCCCTGCTTGACTAGCTTGACTGATGAGGCTTGCTGCGTTATTGGCAGTCACATGATCAAAAGAGAAAAAAAAATAATCTCGAAACCAGAAAGCAGCCAAGATAAATAATCTCTAAGCCACAGAAAATGAAAAATGGGGAAAAAATACACAGCATCTTTAAATATTCTATTATTATTTTATTGTCCAACATGATTTAATTCTCTTTTTGATGAGATGAAAATTGGAACACTTTTTGTACTGTTTCCTTTTAGTTTGCTGTGTTTAATTTCATTTAGAGGTAAAAAACTTCTTAATTGCAAAAGAACTAAAGAAATATTTTCTTGGTTTCATTGCAATACTGAATTAATTGAGAGATTTTTAATTAGGGATATACACAATTTTATCGTGTTATCAAGAATGCGATTTTTATGCTTACTCGGCAGAATTTTGTAATGTTGATCATGAAGTGAGGTCATCTACTAGCAGACATGTGTCATGTGTCATTTAGTCTGTTTAATCTCTAGAGGGCACTGTTCACATCCAATCGTCATGACATTCTTGGAATGTGCGCATGCATAAAATCGAAAAGCCATATAAGTCTTTAGACTTTTATAAAAGTGCAGAAAAAAATGGTTTCTGGGTCAAATGAAAGAAAAATGTTTTGCAAGCATTTTAGTAGTTGTACAAAAAAGGTGTAACTAAAGGAAAGGGCAATAGTCAGAAGACTTAAAATGAAGGTGGGGAAAAAATGGGTTTCTGGGTTAAATGAAAGTTAAAGGTCTTGCACATATTTTAGATGCTGGTCACAAAAGGTGTAACAAAAGGAAAGGGTGATATTATGACTTAATCAGATTAGAGTAAATACAATCAGTGTGATAATATAGCGCCACACCGGGTCCTTTGTGGCGGGTCCTTCGCTAACATTTAGAGTATACATCTTCATCAGAGTATATATCTTCATCAGACAAAGTATCCATAATGGAGGAGTTTATTTTTACATCATATGGCAATAGACTTACTCTGGAATTAAGAATATGTTGGGGGTTTCTCAGTAGAGCCAGAGGTACAAACAAACTATTACAGTTACAGCTTCGAAATTAAGCATTACACATTGACTTATCTTTTGTAAACAGTTTGGCTGATTAAATAGGTTTTTATTACGAATATATAGAGGGAAATCGAGATTTTCTTTTTTACTTTGACGCATTGAGGACTTTGATATGACAGTTTGACTCATAGAAGTTCTTTTGTAGTTCATGTATACATGTGTGTGAAAGTGTCAACTTGGTGTAATAACATCTTAAGGGCCAATGTTGGGTATAGATTATCAAATGTCTGAAATCATGTCACTAGGTCAAGTCATTTGATTTGTTATACAGATCTGTTAAAAAATGATACTTCCTTGTAATAATATCTAGGTAAAAATCAAGAACCAATCTTGTTTGATCGTGTCAGAAATATGGTAAGACATTTTATTAAGTAAATCATTAGTTTCAGATACTGTGTACTATTGCTACATATAGGGCACTATTTTAACAGGCATTTAACATTTAACTGAATAATGAGTATCATGATTGTAAATTTGAGGAAGTTGGAAGCATGAAACTTGATGATGATAATTATGTCCCTGATTTTATGGCAATGAAGAATTATCTTGAAATAATGTAAACTGTCTACAGGGTTTATTAATTTCTTTCGAATCCTTATTTTTTGATATGGGAAAACTGGTGTGCTGTAGTAGAAAGTGACGGTAGTGCTCGTGTTGCGGATCATAGCAGTATTAGCCACATTGAATTTACCAGAGCACAGTTCAGTCAGGCAGGTTGTCATGCAGTTGACCAGAACTAGTTGCCTTCACTTTCGCAAAGAACTATTAACAAAGCAGAGGTACAGTGTGAAACAAGTATTTGCAACTTATATTAATCACTATCAAGTCCGATTCCTGGAACCAACAAGTAGTGGTGTCAGGGCTCGAAACCATGATCCCAGGGTTGAGAGGCAGACACTTTAACTACTAGGCCAACGCTGCCCATTGCTGCACTGGTTGCAATGAGAGTGTATTCAGCTGCCACTAGAAGGCTTAGAGTTAATTACGATTTAGTTTATTATATTACAATAACAATGTTCGAAAGCTGAGCTGTGTCTCGAATTACAGTCCCCAAATCAGGCATTATTATATTTCCTCTGTTTATGACAGAAAACATTTTCGCTTATTAAATTCTATGACAGAATTATTAATTAGAAATTTTCGAATTCCTAGAAATAACTTGACGATGACAAAAAAAAGAAATGGAAATAAGTTGACGGTAGGAGCAGAAATTCTGCAGCGTCATTCTGGATTGTTACTGGGAAGTTATGAAAAGCCATAATAGTTTTTTCCTCCTTTGGTCTTCAATGATTTACAGCCCAGTGTGTGCTTATGTAAGCTGTCGTTTTTTCCGGATGCTGTTTCTGTCTCAGACTGATTGAGGGTTTTTTGCCATTCGAAACATGATAGGTTTACCACAAAAAAAAATTTTAATAATTAATTTGTGGTTGTTTTATTTTGTTGTTGACAATTTTGCAAGATGTATTCATACAAGATTTTGTTTTACCTATTAATAATGGTTATAGTTATTATATGGTTATCAAGTGAAATGAGACAGGTAAAATGATTAAGATTTGATTTATAATGTATTGTAAAGAGTAAGAGATTGGATTTATTATTATGATTAATTGTTTTGATTTATCATAGTGATCAGATGTAGGAGGCTATTGCATGATATTGCAAAATGCTGCGATTAATTCAGGGCAAAATGCAGTGATTAATTCAGGGCAAAATGCTGCAATTAATTCAGGATACAATGCAGTGATTAATTCAGGGCAAAATGCAACAACTTATTCAGGGCAGCTGTTTTGATAGGGTATGGCAAAAACATTGTGGGTTTAATGTATTTAGTGAAAACATCTTACTAACCTTGTATATGTTGATAAACAGTAAACCAAAACATCTGACAAAGTCTGTAAAACTATATAAATCTATTGGATTGTTGCAGGCCAACACATTATTACAGCAGGTCAAGAAAGCATTACACAATTTACTGGTTATTTATAAATTTGTTTTAAAGATTTTACATTGAAACAAAAACTATGAAGTGTTTGAATATTTGACCCTATCTTACGACTGTGTTATTATGATACAGGGATATTGCCTACAACAGGACACCAGTGTTTGTCAGTAAATTGGTAAGTTTGTTGATATTGAAGTGGATTTTTTTATCAACTATTGTAAACAGGGATAAGGTATGGTGCTTCAACAAGAACAAGACATAGTTTCATGGTTTATCTGTCTGTCTGTATTTAGAGAAAGAAGACTGTTGAGGGATTATATGGGCTTTTTTGACATTCTTTACTATGATATGTGTGTGTGTCCACCCTTTGAGGCACTGAGGGTACAGACCCCAACTTACCTATGATGAATTTATGACAGCCATTTTATGGTTATGGGTTTTAAAGTTTGCAGCACACGTGGCTGAGTGGTTAAGGTTGTTGACTTTAAATCACTTGCCCCTCTGCTGTGGGTATTTGTCCCTAGAAGTACTTCGGATATCTTTTATGTGAGGAAACTATCCAGTTAGATTACAGATTGTGGTTTCTTCACAGGTGCTTAGGCAGTGGGTTTGAAAGTTTGCAGTTTCCTTGGCCGAAAGGTTAATGTGGTTGACTTCAAATCACATGACCCTCATCGTTGTGGATATGAGTCTTGTGATATGTGAGGAAGCTATCCAGCTAGCTTACAGATTAATGGTGGTTCTACTCAAGTACCCGGTCATGCCTGTTATAATGCACAGTAAGGCAATTGCCACACATACTTTTAGAAATTGACAGTTCTGTCCATTTGCTGAATGGTTTCAATGAAATTGATAGTTTGAATATCTGAAGACTTTGTGGTAATGAAGAATGATGTCCCATAGAAAATCTGCTGATAAGACCAAGATAAAAGTTAACATTTTGATTTGTTGATGAACTACACTAAATATGTTAAATGGATTTGTCCATCTTTCAGTTCATAATTTTTAGGGAAAATTTCCAAATATTTACCGACTGAATAGCGAAAAACAGTGCAGACCGTAATATCAGATGGCATATGTGACACTGGTTGCATGGGTAGATTCAGTCGTTGCCAGCGTGCTTAGAGTTAAAGCAAATTTGATTGTCATTAAGTTGATGCTGATTTAATTCCTATCAAGGTAGGATGTCCAGTTTGTAAATAGAATTGTATTTGTAACAGATTAATTCACTCTGCCACTATTCAAGGTTATGTGACCATTTTTGTGCCCCCACGTTAGTGGCGGGCATTTAGATTTACCCTTGTCCGTCCGTCCGTCCTTCCGTCCGTTCACTTTTGTGTCGCACGTAACTCAAAAAGTATTTGACCTAGAGTCATGAAACTTTACAGGAATGTTGATCAGCATGTGTAGTTGTGCACCTGGGTATTTTGGTCTGGATATTTTTAGTATTTTCAGAGTTATTGCCCTTGACGTAGTAAAATTTTGCAATTTTCAACTTGTGTCGCATGTAACTCAAAAAGTATTTGACCTACAGTCATGAAACTTTACAGGAATATTGATCAGCATGTGTAGTTGTGCACCTGGGTATTTTCGTCTGAAAATTTTTAGTATTTTTAGAGTTATTGCCCTTGACTTAGTAAAATTTTGCAATTTTCAACTTGTGTCGCATGTAACTCAAAAAGTATTTGACCTAGAGTCATGAAACTTTACAGGAATGTTGATCAGCATGTGTAGTTGTGCACCTGGGTATTTTCGTGTGCATATTTTTTAGTATTTTTAGAGTTATTGCCCTTGACTTAGTAAAATTTTGCAATTTTCAACTTGTGTCGCACATAACTCAAAAAGTATTTGACCTGGAGTCATGAAACTTTACAGGAAAATTGATCAGCATGTGTAGTTGTGCACCTGGGTATTTTGGTCTGGATATTTTTAGTATTTTCAGAGTTATTGCCCTTGACTTAGTAAAATTTTGCAATTTTCAACTTGTGTCGCACGTAACTCAAAAAGCTAGAGTCATGTAACTTTACAGGAATATTGATCAGCATGTGCAGTTGTGCACCAGGTATTTTTGTCTGGATTTATTTAGTATTTTTAGAGTTATTGCCCTTCACTTAGAAAATTTATGCAATTTTCAACTTGTGTCGCAAGTTTCTCAAAAAGGATTTGACATAGTCATTAAACCTTATGGGCAGGTTGCTCAGCATATTTTAGATTTGCACCTGGGGTTTTGCTTGTGGATTTATCCAGTATTTGTAGAGTTATTTCCCTTGACTTAGTAAAAAGATTCACAGAACAGTGGCGCGGTGGGGGCACCCGTGTCCTATGGACACATTTCTAGTTTATACAATAATACACAGATGTAAAATATTCTTTACGGTTGACAAGACTGCATGGCAAGGTAGTCGGAGACAAAGGTAATTATTGCAAAGTTTTACCTGTGGGTGGTTTTCATATATGATTTTTTTTTTTTTTTTGAAGCTGAAATGTTTCCATGTCTGTAACATGTATGAAAAGCACTTGTTACTTCAATTGTTCGATGAAATGGCAGGCTTATAATTGGTTTAATTAAATCATTGAGTGTTTAATGTTACATGGGCTACGGCCGTAAACCATTATTATTCAAACAGTATTATTAACCTGAATCAAATCATATGAAACTTAAGTCTTTTCTGCCTTTAATTTTCGCAATATTTTGATTGGATAATTACAGAGTCAGACGTACCCGGCATACGGACATGAAGGGAAGTTTATAGTTTTTTTCTACGTATAATTATGGCCGTAATCGATAATTCATAGATTTATTACATGAAAAATCTATAAAATACGCCATTATATCTTAATGAAGTATAATTATATCGTTGAGATTTTATGGTATGCTGTTGTCGTCATTGCACGGAAGAATATAAACCCAGGTTTAAAATTTCCAGGAGTTGGATATTATATTTACATAAGAAGAACGTGTTGAAACTAGTCTAAAATACCATTTTTAAGGAAAAAATATGGGAAATGAATAGCAGTATTGATGAAACAATCTCAAACCAACAATAATAACTTGCCTTGGTCTTACCCGACTTCATTTGTATATTTTGTCCTTAATATTAAGGGCTTAGCATTCTAACACCTGAACATCTTTCCCCTTTAACAAAGGAAAGTTTCCTTCCTAAAATCAAAGCAGCAATTGTTCATAGTAACATGTCAGTCAATTATACAAATTAAGTTAGCTAGGAATTAAGGGCGGAGAAATACAGTAAATAGTCTTAGAAAATATCTTGAAAAGCAACCAAAAAGTATTAAGCTTTAAAAACTGGGAAATCAGACAGAAAGAAACATTGTGCAAACATTAGGCCTTGTAAGAAATGCTTAAAAGCAAGCTGGAGGATTAACTGTTGATTCATACAGAAAAAATAAACATTGTGTTTGAATTAATTTTGTGGATATTTTTTGTTGGGAAGCCTCTGTATTTCATTCCTGTCATGTGATCTTCTGATGACAAAAGCCACTGTAGGCTAAACAAGAAAATTAATTAAAACTTACATGACTTCAGCATTAAAGTATCAATTGTAAGATTTCCATTTGAGATTGTAATTTATTGCATTGGATGCCCTGGTTGTTTGAATGGAATCGCTAAGTAAGCTGAGATTTGGTCGGGGGGTGGGGGGGGGGGGGGGTATTGTGTGTGCAGCTCTGTTAAATATGGGTTAATGTTTGCTTTAAACATGATTTATCCCTGCCAAACATAGGTTTAGTTTTATTCTGTATAATGCAGTGATATTACTTTTTTCTCTGTCCAATACATTAATAATGATGACATTAAAAATCATTTATAAAGATGTTACAGGTAAAAGACATTAAAAATTATTTATAAAGGTTTTACAGTAAAACCTCTGCACATTAGACCAAAAATAAAACATATTTATAATGATGACATTAAAAATCATTATATAAACAGGAACTACAGTAACACCTCTACCACAGTGCCCCTCTGTAGACCAATTACCTCTTTACAACAGTTTCAGTTAATCCAAAAGTAACGATTAACAGTAAAGTAACAACAGTTTCAGTTTTTCCCTAAGTAATGATACATAGGTAATTAACAATAGTTTTAATTATAATTCATAAAGTAATAATTTACAGTAAATTTTAACCTTGCCAGAGCAACAGCTTTCAACAACAGCCAACATCTCTGTCTCCTTTAAATGGCCTTGCTCTGCTGAGGTTGTGCAAATGGACCTTACAGGACTGAACTGATTCATTACTCAAACTCTGTAAGGTAACATTTAATGGAATTTCGGCAGTTTATTTTGGGTTTTTTTTTTTTTTCAATGTGACTGCTTAAACCTAAAATGAAATGGTGTCTGTATATGAATATTACATCTGGAAAATTTATAATAACTTATGAAAAAACAGTGCAGATTGTCTTTGACTAAAATGAAAAGAATTGTTAAATCTAATACATGTATTGTACGTAGCAAAAAGAAAGGGAATTCAAAATATTTCGCCAAAAGAAAATCTTAAGGTTTTACTGTCAGTGAAAGAAAATCATAAAGTTTTATTGTCAGTAAAAGTGTTGTGTTAAAAAAAGGAAAGTGAAATTAGTTTGGAGTTGCTGTAAATGAAAGTAAATCAAAAAATATTTCTGCAAGCAAATCAAAAGGTTCTGTTGAAAGAAAGGCAAAGGATTTTGCTGGGGAAAGTGCAATAATTGTTACTTGTATGACAAAGTTTCAACAAGATCCCTTAGTATTAGAGATAGTGATAATAAATTTACGTATAGAATATAATTATGCATATAAAACACTGTTACGAAAGTATTACGAACCACATTTTACTGAAAAACGCATTTCTAGGAAACACATTGTAACAGGAACTATTGTTTGAATAGGACATTGTGCAAAAAGAATTTGCCATTAAGGAATGAAATACAATATCAGGACTCCTAATTGGTTGATATCTCCGTGGAAACTTCGGTTTTCCTGGAAACAATCGGTCTAAGCGTAGAAATCTATATTCGGTACTTAAGCCTTGAGCAATGACAATTAATAGCCTCATGTACATGTGGAAAAAGCATTGATGAATGGCTGTATCTAATGTAATATTACCATTTTCCTTATAACGGGGTCCTCGGCTATTAATTGATGGATTTAATTGGGAAACAGCAGTTAATGGAGAAAGGTAATATCATGTATATACTTCTACTGATATTATTCTATAATTAGCTCGCATGAGATTTCTGTTTGTATTGTGATGAAGATCTTGTTTGGATTGGAAA
This sequence comes from Ruditapes philippinarum, assembly GCF_026571515.1. NCBI lineage: Eukaryota > Metazoa > Mollusca > Bivalvia > Venerida > Veneridae > Ruditapes > Ruditapes philippinarum. Next base: position 121,215 of record NW_026862846.1, on the reverse strand, counting down.
TTAATAAAATCGTAGTTTTATGACGTTGTCAATTTGAGAAAACTGGTTGGCTGTAATCGTTTATCTAAATGTGATACATGGAGTCATGTGATTAGGTAATACACAGAATTTATTTTCTTAGTATCATTAGATATTTTTTGATTTATGATTATAGAAAATACTTGTAGTTTAGATGTCATCATCATATGTTATGTTGATCTTATAAAGTTATCCTTGTTGTAATAGTTTACCAATTAAAAATGATATCATAGGTAGAAAATAATAATATCAAATTGTAGTATGTTTATCTTTTACCATGTTTAATTTGTTTCGTGGACTTGTTCTATGAATCTGGAAGTTTCCATTGGTCCATTTTAGGGGTTTCAACATCAAATTGCTAAAATCTAATTGCATACATGTGAACTCTCCTACTTTAAGCGGGAGACTCCCACTTTCTGCAGCCATACTTCCAAAGATTTTTCTTAAAATAAGGGGTAATTTCACAAATCAAAGAAATCTCCCTATTTTTGATGTCAGAACTTCCTTCTTTGTTTATTGCAAATTCTAAAATCTCCCTCTTTTTGAAGAAAAATCTCCCACTTGATCATCCAAAAAAGTTCACATGTATGTAATTGTAGACAGTATAGACCCGGCAGGCCAGACTGCATGGACGTTCTGGCTGGTCTAGTTGTGTACTGTTAACATAGACAAGGAATTATCGGTGCAAGTGTACTAAATAAGGTAAGAGATGGTCTAGGTGAGACAATGAATTGAAAGGGTTCAGTGAAAGATTTAGAAAAAGTAATAAACTATCAAAGGAAGTTATCAAAAACTCCATTTTAAAGCAGTTGATGTAAAAGAAAAAAATTGTTATGTTTCTGATAATTAAAGAGACAGAAATAACTGTGTGACACTTGGAGGGTATCAAATAGAAAAAAAATTATTTCAAGCAACTTATTACAAATATATATATAAAAAAAGAAACATTGTTGGGTGTCAAGAAATATTACAAATTCAAGTCTTAATTATCGTAACAATACAATTGCAATATTGATATGGATTATACAATGATATATGCATTTCAAATTTTACATTGAAACACCTGAAAGTAAGGGTTAAAAAAATGCAGGAGAAGTCCATTAAGTAAATTAAAGTGTGGTTTAAGCTTCAAAATGAGTATTGTTTTACATTTGTATTTTCTATACCATGTGACAGTTGATTCTGCAGGCAGTTTTCTCCAGTCAGACTTCCATTAATAATAAATACAGATAAAATACTGGCCTGTCTTAATGTGGAATATTTAAACAGCTGCTTCGGATCAATCGCAATCAATTAGGAAGGGTATATTTCTACTTGATCAACAAAACTAGATTTTCTCTCCACAAATGCTTAATATGGATTATTCCTAGTACGATGATAATAACGGACAGGACAATCGATGCCCATTTACAGTGCTATTATACATGAATACCACTTCCCTGTGACAAACTGTATTTGATTGCCAATTAAGTAATTCTCGCCTATACACAACAAAAGACTGATGACAGCGCAGCGGCTATTTATATGCAAATTGATTGTTCGTCCTGAAATTCATTGGTCAATAACTCAATCCCAACCCATGGATTTCTGGTTTTAGGAATGCTTGAGATCTCAGCTTCTCTAACTTTTTCTTCTTTTTTTTTTTCGTTGTTCGGATTCATGTTTGTCTATATGAATGGGGTACAGTATATTGCATGCATTGTGACAAATCAATGAATTAGTTATTGATCTCTCAGAGGGTCGTAGCGATATCGTAACGTGGGCATTATTCAACGATGACTCTTGCTATCCGATGTCAATGTACAAATATACACACATTTTACAGATTGCCATTGTGGATTGAGAGAAAATAGTTTTATCTTAAATCAGTGAATGTTTTAATATCAGTACGCGGTATAGAATAGGAAGGTTGCCGAGCGAGGGAGAGGGGCTTTGAAGGTATGTGGACGATCTTTTGTTACACTTTTATTCATTTTTTTTATCAAACTTTTGAGGAGTATAAACATGCCCGTCTGCTGTAGAGAAGAAAAAATATTGATAGAAAAGTGTATTTATTTAAACATTTGTATAAAGAGTTTTGTTTGACTGACCTCCGTTGAACGCATAATTCTATTTGTTTTTGCAATTTTGTAACAACGGCAGAGTCCTTTTGAAAATAACTCCTATGTGGTTTATAAACAGACCTTTTTTGCAAAAAGGAACAAATTCTGAATATCATTCATAGTGGTTGTTTTTGATGATTTGATAAAATGTGGCATAGATTAATTTAGATAAAAAGTGGAATTTTTGTTATTGACAATTTCAATGCTAATAAGCCTCATTTGCCTAAGTGGTATTTAGAATTTAAGTTGACAACTTATTTCTGTGTTTGTTTAAGATTAAAGTGGGGATGGGGTATTAATTTTATTCATTATAGTTTTTACTTTTTGATAAGAAATTTTTAAAATATCATTTTACTTTTTTTAGTGATACAATTATGTTAAAACTTGGTATAGAAAAAATTGTACAAAGTTTCATTGAGATCTATACTAAATATACGAAGTATTGATAACAAAGTTGAAAATGTCGAAATTTAGTTTAATCAGTGGAAGGCTTTTGTATTCACTTTATTTACACAATTTAATATGATTTCAATTGTGTTCTACTGAGTATATGTTTTAATCGTAAATATTTGTTCTATACTGTATACAAATATTTTGTATTTTGTGATTTGTATTATTGTCAGTATTATATTGTAAGGGAGTGGTGGTGGCTCTAAGGGATTAAGCTGTTGGCCTCTCATTCGTAAGCTGTAGGTTTGAGCTCTTTTTGCCTCACAAACATGTTTTCCTCATACATCACTTAAGGTCTCAAGGTTATAAAACATTTTCTATGCCCAGTCTAAAAACTCAGGATTTTCATTGGTCAATTTACATTCTGCACAGGTTTCTGACCAATCAAATACCCTAGATTTATGTGATGAGAAAATTTCTTTATAACCTCCGACTCATATTGGTGGTAAGTTGCAGGAAGCAGACTTGAGAGAGGTTTAAATAAGTTACGAGCTTTCACCACAGTAATTAAGCTTAAATGAATTACTTTTAAAACCAAACTATTGTTCGCTTAAATTGACGTCTGGGGGAGAAATCATTAAGTGTTTTTCATGCCGACAGTGTCAAGAAAGGTTCTGAAATGTTTTTTATTAGCTTTATGAGATACATTTCTTATCTACATCAGACTGTAGAGATATAGAAAAACAACGTTTTCCTTTTATGTTTGGCCCATTAAATCATTCCAAGTTCGAACATAAAAATTACTTGTACACAATTTTCCAATGATAAGATCTGTGACGCTATTGAAGGGAGGGGTAATGGGAAATTTCACTTTATAAACTCTTGATAAAAAACCGTGGCTCTATATGAATTAAATGCTTGATTAATCTATATTATATCAGGAAAAAATATTCAATTGTCAGATGGTGTGACAGATTTTATTGAGAGATCTGGAAGTAACAGCTTCATCTAATATTGTTATATTACATGATAACAGGAGCTTGTTGTTATGCGGAACAATATTCTATGCTCGTTGAATGACTTGACATTTTTTTGTTCAATGTACTTGAAATAGTGATGCTAGATTATGGGTATAGGGTGGCATTTTGGGTTGTCGGACACTGAATGTGTAAGATTTCTGATGCAATTAATACAGAAGCACCTAAGCACTTTCATACAGGTTCCATTAAATTTTGCTGTGTTGATGTTACTTTGATGTTGGAATTGTTCCCCTTACATTGTTATATAACTGGTAACCATCCCAGTGTAAATATGTTGTTATTATGTCATCATGGGCTTATAAGCCTTATTTGGTTAAAATCTGTCATTCTATAATGACCAGTTATTCTGCCATGTCAACTGATCTGGGTCTGCACTGATCACATGGGAAAAATCAGTGGCCTCTACCAGGCAAGCAATAATCTGGCCGACTAAACAAGAAATGAAAATGTTGGTTTGATCTTTATACTCTCAAAATTTCATTTGAAATGCAAGCAAAAAATGTATTAAAAAACTTGTCGAGGGACATAATGAATGAAAATTGTTTAAAGACCTATTAAGGCTTCAAAATGTGATTATTTCTATTTCTCAGTGCTATTTATATACAATGCCTTTAGTAAAGGGACATAACTTGCTCATAGAATAATAAAACTTGGAAAGGTTTCATCTCTTGATGCTGGTTTGTCTTGTTGAACAGCCACTGATGAATATTTTATGCCTGAATAATTGATTGGCAAAATTTACTTGTATATTTGAGGAAATGCAAGTTTATTTGAGAACAGCAAAGGTTATGCCAGGACATGGACTCGGAGATGGCTAGAGATTGTCCGTTTGGCCGCGGAGTTGATTAATTATTAATCTATATGTTGTACAATGTACAGGGGAATGGGAGATGGGGATTAACATACAATGATAAATTAAGCATGCTTACATGTGTCTGTAAAAATCAAATCGAAATTAAAAAGAAAGAGCTGTGTAAAGGTGGTATATGAGGAAAGGTAGATAATCACTGTATGATTAGCATGCAGTTTGACATGTACTTGTATAATAGCTCTATTTTTGCAGTGTATTAATACATAACTTGCTCTTCAAAAAGAAATCATTATTTGTAGACCACTTTTTATTTTTGTTGCTGTCTATTTGTTTGTTTGAATCATTACATTATTCTGTTGGTTTTATGAAATAGGAGTTACAACTCTTGTGTGCATATCCTGTTAAGAGTGATGGCCCTTGATATCTTTTTGAAATATATATTTTAAACAAAATTCATGCATACATCTAACACACACTTGCAGTGTGTTTGTTGTGATATGACAGACCTGCATTTTAAAAATGTTTTTAGTTATCAACTGATGCAAAAAGCTTGAACTGTGTTACATAAAATACCATTTTATATTTAGTCAGATATTTGAGAATACTACTGATACTTGAATAGCACAGCTCAATTTACTTGCTGTGTTAAAAATCAATCAATCTTTGATATAAACACTCTGTTATTTACACATATAGTTAGGTATAAGAACTAAGGAGAATTTGATATAGTATGAAAAGCGTGTTTGTTCTCCATTTTTCCATATGAATGATGCATTGTTTAGTAATATTCTGTTATAGCTTGAAAGTTGAAATTTATCGATATGTATTTAACCTTTACCCCTACATAATTTATTTAATGGACTTGCCCTGGTTCGAGTTTGGAACATTGGAACAGACCATTATTTACTTAAAGGGGTTTCAGTGTATGAAATATATGCTAAAATTGTTAGGTCATAAAGTTAATCAGGCATGCAGTGCCAAATATGAAATTCAGAGGGTGATGGAATATTATAATTAATCATTCAAATTCTCTTTATTTTATGACTGTTTAGTCACACCATCAGCTTTTGCAGAACATACAGGTTTAACAAGTGGTATATCTTTTTGCATTTTTAAAGTGCATGAATAGTATGCACTTTGTAAAAGCCACCAAATTGCAAAAATGATCAACCACTCTATTGATTTACCTGAGTCAAACTATTACCCGAGTCAGACTATCAAAGTGTTAAACTATAAAGAGATTATTATCCTATAACAAAAGAAAATGGTTAAAACGAAAATTTAGAAACAATATCTAAAGCTATTTAGTATTGTTAGAGATGAAAGTGTCCTTAAATCAGTCTTAATTATAAGCTGGGAACATAAAAGATACAGATCTAATAGAAAATGTATGCAGCCTAGAGGTAACCAAATCTTCATCAACATAAAACCATGGTGTTACAGGCCACAGAAAATATTTTCTAGGTTCTCTGATACAATGTAAGAAAAAATATTATTTTGCCAAATATTTGGTGTAATTCTTAACATGCTTTTGATGACAAATTCTACCTATGCGACCAGTGTGCTCCAAATCTGTGCCGTCTGATCAATGGTCTGCGATGTTCACTATTTAGGAGAAAAGCATTTGAATTTTTTCCCTAAAAAAGATGAATGGTTTTGTCCAGATTGAATGATGGACAAGTTCATTTTGTGTTACAAGTGCTAACATCGTTATTTGTAGTAAAATTGACTGGCATCATGTTTGTGGCACACTACTTTGTGAACTTTTGGTTTGTTAATGTGACTTTAGGTTCTTTTGTTTTGTTTTGGTTTGTTTTGTTCTTTTTTCATTTGAAACAACTGCTTTTGTATTGAAACTGTTTGAGAAGCATCTTTTCCTAGGTCAATCAGTTTACACATATGTTGCCATACAAACAGAAGGTAGGATATGTCTTACATATTGAAAAATTGTTATATTTTGTGATTTAAATCCTTCGTAGTTTGATTTAAAAAAAAATTAAATAAGGTACAGAAAAAATAGATACACATGAAGCTGTAGATGCATAATTAATTGATTTATTAAATTAATTGATTGATTGATTGATTGATTGATTAATTGTAATAAAATAATTATTCAGACATAGTCACTTTATTTGCAAGACTTAAGAACTCTGGAAACATGACATTACCAAGAAAAAAGAGAAAAAAGCCAGTGGATAAAAATGTTTGATTTTACAGTACTTTTATTGAATTTTAAAAGAAATCATCTGCTCATTGGGCAACTTAATTAATTTTATATGGATTTTAATCTGTAACAGAATCGAATGAAGAACATGTTGTGTACAAATTTAAGTTGCATGGAAGTTGGCTATTGTCAAATTGATTTTGGTTACATCAGTCGTAAAAAATGTGTATTTTCATTTTAGATAACAAAAGCTTCATTCAAATATATTATGGGTAACAGTCTCTGGGCTAATGAATTTTTACCATTTTAATGAAGTGAAAACCCATAGAATATGTTGATTTGGCCTAACAATGTTTTATCAAGGGTGTATAATTTGATGTGAAACTTGACTCCAATTATGTGTGATGGTTGAGCAGGAGGGGCGTGCCCCCATTGTTTTCTTACACTGGCAGCGTTTGAGCATGCCTGGAATTTCAGTTTTTAACCGTGTTTTAACAATCCACATGTATATATATATTAGCTCACAGCCACCCTCCTTTGTGATTGAAATATTATAAAAAAAAATATTGAAGTTATTCAGTTCACTATTACTTACCTTTTTGTGGAGAAACAATGTTTTTTATCGAGTGAAGCAGTAAAATTTGGTGAGTTTTATTTAGTTTTTGTATTCTTTCCAGTTTCATTTTAATTTTGTTTTAATGTCATTTTAAATGCATTAAGAATACCTTCAGTGTTTTATAAGTTAACTACAGTTATAATAATTATTTTAGAGGAATCAACTTGAGTTTTAAAGATGAACAATCACTGTTTTTAAGGAATTGTTTAACCTTTAAAGGTGAACGTTTAATGTTTAAAGATATTGTCTCACTCTTTAATACCTTCATGCTCATGAACAGACTGTAGCAAAGCAAGTCTGCATAATTTAAAAAAAAAAAAAATAAAAAAAATATTAAGGTTTTTAAATATTCTATTCAATATTTTAAGGAATAGTTTCACTTAAAAACAATGATCAATTTCTGTATAAAAATTCCTCCTTTTCCTTTTGAAACTAAAAATAATTCTGCAAAAATATTTAAATTGAGTGAGTTAAATTTTGTATGGATAAGGTGACTGTTTCTTGATTTGTTATCACACATTGTTCACATTCTTTATAAAGATATGCTGCTTCAATAAAACAATAACAGGGATTTAACATTTTCACCAAGGTTAATACAGTTTATTTAAACAGTTTTTTAAGATGGGACATTTTGAACATGGATGTTAAATTTATTTAGGTATGTAGGATTTAACAAAATGCAATTTATTTTAAGGTTTTTTCATTTTTTTTTTTGGAAGGAAAAAGGCAAGTTTGCAATAAAAAAAAACCCTTGTTTTAAGAAAATTATCTTGTGAGGAATTTTGTCATGTTATTTAATTAATTTTTTTTTTCATGCGCTTGAGAAATTATGGATGTGACACACACTATATTTGTTTTCCTTTTTTACAAGATAAACATACATTTACAGTTAAGATTGTTTATTACCACACAATTTGCGGGCCATATAATAATTAACATGTTTACATTATTACTTCCCTTTAATGAATATTGTTATTTCAGTAATTACAATGCTAAAATGTCCGTAATATCATATTTACAGTATAAACATATCATAATTGTGTTTTGCTGCAGAAAATATTGTCATTTAAGATTCCAACATTTTTTTTCATGATGTTATGTTATACATCATTCAATTTTGATATGGTAAGTTCATTGAAGAAGTATAGCAGGTTAAAGATTGAAAATAAGAAAAAAGTTCTTTTTAAATCTGGGACTTCTTTTCCAGGCAGGTTCATATATTTACATCTCATAACATTGCTGTCAAATTGCTAGAAACTATTGTTGTCATGTCATATTCAGAGGAAAAAATATTGTTTCCTATATAAATACATGGGTTATTTTTCTCCTGTTTTCTTTCGTACTCCCTTGAGAGAATTGTGGGACATATAAATCTAAAGATATGAATATATCACTGCAGTTGAGTGATCAAAACATTTTCTATATCTGGGAGAATATAGATGTGGTTGCTATAGAGTGTCAGACCATTTATATTCCGTCGGGAATTCACCTTAAAGGGGAATGATACTGTTATGAAGAAAGTTTACATTGAAGCATAACAATAGGAAAGATGATTTATTTATGTTATAGTAATAGTTCTAAATGGCTCACAGGAGCAGTTGAAAATTAGATATGGTACAATTTATGCCGCATGTTTTTGTGCCGTACTTTTGGCATCAAGTTTGAAATGGTAGAGTTACTACACTGTGCAAGCCAAGAAAATGCACTGCTATACACACAGATGTTTGAAAAGAAAAAGTACTTGACCAGAATTGATTTACTTTTTTAACAAACAAAAAATAACATATAGGATTTAGAGAATGTTTTCAAGTAGATTCTGCCCTATTTCATATAAAGTAAAAAAGAAAGGGATACAATATGATAAGGCTATTTAAGTAATAGAAAGAGCACCGAAACACGAGGCTATCTGATTTGTACAAGGGGGCGTAGCCCCCGAGTATTAATCAGATTGCCGAGTGTTTTGGTGTTCTTTCTCTTTTGTATCATAGTCAAACATAAAAACACGTTCCCTGTTGTCACAATATGAAACCCCGGCAAAAATGAACCAATGAACGAGCATCTGAATATGATATTTCTGTCGCTTTCCCTTTCTCTTCCGTCACAATATGTAAACCCCAGCAAAAATGAGCCAATCAATGGGCATGCTCTGGAGTGCGGGTAACTAATACCCGCACTCCAGTTAACGCACTGTGCATGTATATGTATACGATTTAACCCTGACACATTTTCAACAGAAAGGTCTCCAAACTATGATACAAGAAGGGATTACAGTACAACCTGTGTAGAGCAACACCCGGTGTAATACATCAATCTTGGTTATTTTGCTGAGAGGAGTTGCTGTGCAGAGGTTAAATTTATTTTGATGTCTAAATATTGGGAAGAGTGCATTACTGATGTTGTATAAAAGTTATTGCTCAGCGGAGGGCCAACTTCCTTGCTGTGCAGAGGGCCAACTTCTTTGCTCTGCAGAAGGCCAACTTCTTTGCTGTGCAGAGGGCCAACTGCTTTGCTCTGCAGAAGGCCAACTTCTTTGCTGTGCAGAGGGCCAACTTCTTTGCTGTGCAGAGGGCCAACTTCTTTGCTGTGCAGAGGGCCAACTTCTTTGCTGTGCAGAGGGTAAACTTCTCTACTGTGCGGAGGGCCAACTTCCTTGCTGTGTAGAGGGCCAACTTCTTTTCTGTTCAGAGAGCCAACTTCCTTGCTCTGCAGAAGGCCAACTTCTTTGCTCCGCAGAGGGCAAACTTCTTTGCTGTGCAGTGGGCCAACTTCATTGCTGTGCACAGGGTAAACTTCTTTGCTTTGCAAAGGGCCAACTTCTTTTCTCTGCAAAGAGCCAACTTTTTTGCTGTGCACAGAGCCAACTTCTTTGCTGTGCAAAGGGCCAACTTCGAGGGCCAACTTTTCTCTGCAGAGGGCCAACTTCTTTGCTGTGCACAGGGCCAACTTCTTTGCTGTGCACAGGGCCAACTTCCTTGCTGTGAACAGGGCCAACTTCTTTGCTGTGCGAAATGCATTAAGTAACATGATGGATGGTAATTTTACTGAGTGAAAATTCTACTTTTGAGACAAAATATCATAGTACCAAAAAAAAAAATAATTTGACATTAAACCACTTACTTCACATTTCCATTAGAGACCCTGGCCTGAGAAGTGTCTGTCTTATTTATAGGTTCGCTAGAGAATTTCTTTGTTGACAGATTTGAAGTTCGAAACATAAATAAAGTTACAATGTTATTTCAAGTATTTGTTTCTTAAACATCAAACGGTTTACACCTTTACAATTGCAGCTGCATAAATTACAATAATATTTGCATTAAATTACTCCATACCCTTATCTAGAGGAGATCATACCAATTAAGAAACAATTAATTAAGTGGAGGGATATGTGATAGCTTATAGACTATCTTTACTAATTTTAGATAAACAACTTGAATGTGAGATAACTGTGAGTCAGAACTTTGGGGGAAATAAGTTCCTGGTACATGGGAGATAAAATATGTTTGAGATTCTATAGAAAATTGTCTTGTTAAAATACACTTAATTTGCTATCAGTGGGTAAGATAGGAAGTTTTGTCTCACACAAAATTGCTTTCAAGTGTCAAATCAGCCTTTTTTTAGAAAGAATAAGAATGAATGAATGAATTTTAAAGAAAAGGAAAGAAGGAAGGAAGGAAAAAGACAGATAAAGGAAGAAGAAAAAAAGAGATAAGAAAGAAAGAAAGAGAGAAAAAAGAAGAGAAAACTCGGAATAGAAAGAAAGAAAGAAAGAAAGAAAAAAGAGAAAAAAAGAAAGAAAGACAGAAAAAAAGAAAGAAAGGAAAAAGAAGAGAATAGAATGAAAGACAGAAAAAAAGAAAAAAAGAAAGAAAGAAGGGTTTGATAGTTAGTACTGTAATAAGACTCTGTTTGTTCAAGTGAAAATAATACTAGAATAGGATGGCAAATTGTTTGATATTTTCCTGTTGCAAAGAGAATTTCTGATCCTTGGGTAATGAATTAAACATTATAAAGAATAAAGGTATTGACATTAGAACAAAGGCAGGAGTGTTTCAAGGTGTAGGTTTTTACTGCAGATCAGGTACAAAATAAGAACAAAGAAGGTAGCAGAAAGCCAATGTTTACTTTAGATTACAACTGGGCCATGTTTGAAAACTTATGCACACAAAGTGCTTCTTTGAAGAATGTGTGCATAACTTTTCACACTCTACCTCTTTGAACATTGCTTTGTAAATTATTTTCATTTATTAGACATTTTGCAGCTTTCGGCAGCTTTAGACACCTTTGCTGTTGACATTTGAGTCGAACACACACAAATTTATATTTAATTTTTTGAATCAATTCCATAAAAAAAAGCTAGAAAATATTTAAGCAAATTTTTTGAGAATGATCTTTTTCAAAAAATTTTAGTTAGGAACATAGGTGTCAGGTGTCCGTTTTTGCCTGAAATAATGCACAGATGAGCATCTGAGGTCTTCCTCCACTAGTAAAGTTGGAACATTCCATATGACCTATACTTATGATGTTGGTGATAAATGAAAAATAATGTAATTGTTGAAGTACAGATTGGGAAAAAAACGTCAGACTTTCTGCTAGGGGAATGATGATTCTTTTTACCAGAGTTAACTTTATCGAGTGTGGAAAAGGCCTGGGCGTAAATTAAGTTGCAAATATGATGTTCAATAGGTTGGTGTGAACAAAATAGAAATAAACTATATAGATATTGCAATTTGGCGAGATTTGATAAGGTCAATCAATGTTTGCCTAAGAAAGCATGAAGAATTTGTAGATGTTCTAGACAGATACATAAGATAGTTTCTTCTTTCGTTATGCATAATTAATGATCTTTATAAACCTCTGCAGTATAAACAGTGATCGAAACCGTAACTTTAATGATCACCCTGTTTGTACGGAATAATAAATCCCCATTCTCGAAATTTATAACTGTAAGGTATATATTTAGAAGCACGTAAAATTTTGGTTGGGGATTTTGCTCCGAATTAAGACATTGCACCATTGTATCGTCAAATTAAGCCAGCTTTTCTTTTATAGACTGAAATCGAAATTGGGCGTAATAAAAATTCATTAAAATTCAATGCTAGACCTCATTAAATAGCAGGATAGCAGATTGGTGTGATTTTATTGAAGGGTTAGAGCATTTTTAGACTTTAGATGTAAATAATTTAAATGTTTAGACTGAATACTTTTGTCCATATTGAAAGATGCATGGACAGGTTCAGTTTAAAGACATTCAGCCTGTTAAAGGTTGAGATATTCAAGGCAACAAAAAATGTTTGAAGTATAACTTCAAAATGTACTATATGTTGAAATTTGAGATTGAAAATACAGTTAAACCTGTATAATACATACTAACCTGTACCAAGAGTGATCTTCATGTTTTATTAGAGGTGGTCATTTACAACAGGTTGTTCTGCACTATAATTGAATATGAGGTAAACTTAAAATTCAAATCCTCAAGTTTTCTGTACATCATGGCATAGTTATAATATTCCAAGGTGATTTTTTTTCCACAAGTTCTATAGTGAATGAATGAAGCGGCCAGCTTAATACTTTGCCAGCTTAATACTTTGCGTCAGAAGATTCAGTCAGTGCACAATCATTTAGTGTAATAATGTAATAATGCATTTACACATGTAAAAAGATAGAATGGTAGACCACTATATTATTTTTTTTATTTTGTCTGGACTGTAATGCGTGTATTGTATAGAGATAGTAAATGCAAGGTGCATTGGTTTGTGTAGTATATAATATATAATTTGTGTGTTGGAGAGAAAAGATAATTACCAGATACAGCCCTGATATGGTGCAGCAGACCAGCTGTTAATTAGCAGGTGCCTGATAATGTCTCATACCAGTATAAACCTTATCATTATCTCCCTGACAAATACCATTTGTAGTGGCCACATTGTGTGTATCACACATTTTAACCTTTTATATTATACCCCCCACACCAACCTCCCTCTTCCTGCTAAATTTGCATAATGGACATGTTAATGCATTGAATTCGGAACTAACCATTGTTGGATGTTTATGGATTTCTGGATTTTAAAAAAAATGGTTTGTTTATTTATTTTGCTGAGATGACTTTGGTATTATGAGTGTGGTCTTTGTGTAGAGGTGGTCTAAGACTGGGTATAAATAGCTCACTTTAGCTTTTGAATAGGCCAGCTCAGGTCACTTTTGTTGTGATTGATCATGAAAACCTTTCTATGGTCATTCACATTGTACCTCTGGTCAGGCATGTAAAGAAGTTATCAGTTTCTTGTGAAAGTGAAGGCAACTAGTACTGGTAAACTTCTTGACAGAATGCCCAGGAATGATGCGGTGGTTGAACTGTGATCTGGTGAATTCAGTGTGGCTCCCTATTTTAATCCGGAGGGTAAACTACCAGCACCAACACCGCCACCACTCTAATACGCCAGTCATTGTTGCCGCAAATGTGAGTGTTGCAGTATTGTTAGTCCCCTACCGGTTTAACCGGAGGGGACTTTAGGTTTACCCTCCGTCCGTCTGTCCGTCTGTCTGTCTGTCCGTCTGTCTGTCTGTCAGTCTGTCAGTCCGTCAGTCCGTCCGTCCACAAAACTGGATCCCGCGATAACGCAAAAAGTACTGAAAATATTTTTATGAAACTTGATATATGGATAGATGGCAGTATGGAGATTATGCACGTCTTTTTTTTTTCTTCCTATGTTGAAAATTCTGGTTGCTATGGCAACAAATAGTCTGAAAATATGGCAAATTTAACACATAAACTGGATCCAGTGATAACTCAAAAAGTACTGAAAATATTTTTATGAAACTTGAAATATGTGTAGATGGCAGTCTGGAGATTATGCACATCTTTTTCTTTTCTTCCTGTGTTGAAAATTCTGGTGGCTATGGCAACAAATAGCCTGAATTTCAAGATTTCTGATTTAAATTTTTCAGCTTTTTCACTATATGTTCTTTATTTCTTAAGGTGTTTACTTCAAACTTTAAATTTAAGTTTCTGGTCATCAACCACATCATATGTGACAAGGTTTATAACTCTAGCACAAAAAATATCAGTATTACCTCCCTTGAACTTAGATTTTTTAGGGGAAAAAATGTTGTCTTTTTTAAATAACTTCTTTATTTCCTAATGTATCTACTTCAAACTTCATATATATGTTTCTTATTATCAATCAACATTTTTGAGAAGGTTAAATACTCTAGCAAGACTATTTCCAGAATTATGTCCCCCTTGAACTTAGATTTTTTTCGAGAAACTGGTATTTTCACTCCAACTTCTTCATTCCTTATAGGATTTACTTTAAAATCCCACATCGTAATAATATGACAAGGCTGTATAAACATAATTTCCTTACTAAGCATGGAAACTTCACACATTACTGTGATATAGACAAACTTATTTTATTATGTTTTGTGGTTGATATTTTCAAATACAGACTTCATCCTCAAATTCATTATAAATGGCAATACACAGGAGTGTATGACAATTAAAGAACTTTTTGAGGGACCGGTAGGGGACTCCTGTATTGCCCGCAATACTATCAAATGCTTGTTTCTACTAAAGTTTGGAAAGAATTTATAAAACAGATTGATGAACTTTGCTGTGAAACAGGATTTTGTTGCCTTGGATTCACTTTTACAATGGATTTTGGATTTTCATTTACTATGGATTAAATTGGGTGTTTCTTTTGTTGATATAGATGATGTTGTTACCTATGTGAACTAATGTTTTATTGAAAGTAGGGTTATGTGATTCATTAAGATTAATGATAAAACATGTGATGATATAATGATGAAAATGTGTCATGGTTTAACTGTTACTATAGTGCTGCCTTGTGTAATAAAACTGCATCGGAAATTTCAATTTTGAATGTGCAGGTTGTTTTTGGTGTTTTTTTTTTGCATAATCTACTTAAAACTGATAAAATAATGATTACACTTGAACATTGACACGTTGTAATTCACTCATTCTTTTTTCTTCTTTTTTTTTCTTCAGAATTTTGACTCACTTGGCTCAAATAACTATGCGATATTGATATTTTAAAAGTATATATACATTTACGCCGAGTAGAGTAATTTTAATTTTATTTCTTGTAAAATTTTCAAATTTTACTGTAAAGATGAAAGAGTGTGTGAGTTTTGGTATTTACTTTTTTCCAAATTATATATATCTCTCTAACCAAGTTGAAATCTTTAAGTGATTAATCTCGTGTTATAAATATATCAGTCAAGTTCAGATATTCCCTCAAGAGTATCTACCTTTGTTAGTTGAGTTTTAAAAAGGGCATAGTGAGGCATTATAATTTCAATTTGAGTGGTCGTTCTTTGTTCACGAATGAATTTTTTGCTTTATTATGCAATGTTAGTATAATATTTTCTCAGTTTTCTCACATGATTTAATGCGGGATTTTTTTTTTTATTCTACAGGAAACATTGATGAATTATTAATTAACTGATTGGCATTTATGTCAGTTGTGTGTGAATTGTCCTGGAATGAATTCTTAATTGATATTTGACACTGTGGCCATGTTTTATTTGATTACTTGGACAGAAATTGATTAATTAAGTTTTATGCGTTTTTATCTCATGTAATATCAGTTCAAAATAGATTTTTCTTCTGTTGTTGACTGCCATTAACTTTCCCACACTGTATACTGGTGGTTTTTTTTTTGTTGCTTGTTGTTGTTGTTAATTTTTTTCCAAGATATGAAATTTTGTGAATTTTAATCTGACACCACTCTTTCTGATGATACCTATAAAGATTATGATTCCAGTATATAACGCCAAAAATCAGAAAAAAATTTGAACCGAAATATTTACTAATGTTTATTATTTGTTAACATTTTTTTTTTCTTCAGTTTTCCAACCCAATTCTATTTTGTTACTTTTTGATGAGAAATTTAACTCCCTTGAGAGTGTCATTAAATTAATGAGAAATGGAAATTAACCAGTCAATATAAGTCAATATAAATATATATAACAGTTATAAGTCAATTTAATGTAGATTTAGTAGATGTCAGTCTTGATTTTATGTATACCTATCTGCCTTATCTATAAACCACATGGACATACCAAGTAACTTTACTTGTCAATTTATATTGAAGGACTATTTCAATCGATACTTTTCAAAATGAATTCTGTTTTGTGAAGGCCAAATGTTTCGGTATTAAAGACTGAAAGTTCTTGATATGTGAGTAATAAAGGTGAGGGAACTTGGTCCTTTGATCTTAGCTTCATTAATAAACATCTGTGAGGGAAAATTGAAAATTTATGTATTCATTGACAGTGAACCATGAATTTTTCACAGGTGTTTCACAACAACATGAATAAGGTAATTGATTTACATACTTTGTTTTAACTGCGTGCATTAAATTTTCCTTTTTTGTTTTTTCTTTTGCTTTGTTTTGTATTTTTTTTTAATGGAAATTTGTGTGATTTGTTTTTCAAGGGAGCGGAGTTTGATTTCTTGTGAAAATGTATGTTAATGTATTTTTTTATTTGTTTAGAATTTATCTATGAAACAAAAGGAGGACAAAGAACATCAAAAAAGATAGATTAGTTGAATGACATGAATGTTTAGTTAGTATTTATGTAGAAAAAGTATTGGGTATTTGTGAATTTTGTCAGGATTTTACATTTTAAATCTGATTTTCAAGGTTTTAAGTAGCCTTGCTTTTTATTTACAATATTTGATTTTCAATTTTTTTTATTAAATTGTCATAAAAGTGACTTGAAATGAATTCTTAAAGTAGACAGAATCAAAAGATTTCAGGATATGACATTATATGGATAATAGAAATAAGCCTGGCCATGGCTAACCAATCTCTGCAAGGTAGGGGTCAATAATTTAATTTAAATTGACAGAATCTTAAGGAAATGAAATTCTAATAGTAACAACTGTTTAGGAAGTGAAATTCTTATAACAACAGTAACTGTAAAGGAAATGAAATTCTTTTCGTTACAATTGTTTAGGAAGCTACAACCATTGTTGTTTTTTATGCTTCATAAAATATGCAAAATTAAAATGTGATATGAAAAGTGACATTAATTAATTCATAAAAGCAGGTGGTATTGAAAGACAGGTTGAAAAATGTTATTAGCACAAAACCAACTCTGCAATTTATTTGATTAAAAAAGTGTATTTTCCAAATACAAGCTTTAGGTTCAACTTTATGTGTGCTTTCTGTTGGCAGAACAAATCTATGAAGGTTAGTGACATGTATAAACCAATATGTTTTCTTCTGTGATTCTGCTGCAAGATTTGCAAGGTTAAAAGTGTGAATTAATTCTCATTGGTGTTGGTTTATGTAACAGTCAAAACAGCCAAAAAAAAGTTACTATGTGAACAATTTGGGAGTACATAATTATTTGTATATGACCATAATGATATACTTTTGTGATCGTTTTAGACCTGCAAATACATCATAGACTTTTGTGATGCAAATCCATCATAGACTTTTGTGATCATTTTCGACCTGCAAATCCATCATAGACTTTTGTGATCATTTTCGACCTGCAAATCCATCATAGACTTTTGTGATCATTTTCGACCTGCAAATCCATTATGTCTGACCAGAATCTATAATGTCATTTGATTTATTTTAGTATTTTTATATCTTAATCCTTTTACTTGAACCTGCTGCATTGTTTGACTTCCAAATTTGGAACATTGGGATTATCAAGAGCCAACAGTATGGGTCTGGTAAGACTGCATGGATGTGCATGCTTGCCTGGCTCATTACTGATGACAAATTTTAAGGCTGATCACTTTCGTGTTCCAGCAGGGTTAAGGTTTAGACTAATGGACTTTTTGAAAATACAAGGCTAGGTTTGTCTATTACGAAAATTTTGCATGGCTGATGTTTAAACTTAAATAAGATTAGCTGCAATGTTTCTTTGTACTAAAAGAAAATAATAAGTCTGTAAATAGTGCTATTTTGTTTCTATCATACAGATTTGTTTTCCTTCGGCTTGTTTGATTATAAAAGTATAGGCTTGTTCGATTATAAAAGTACAGGAATATATAATTTACGATAGATATATCAAGATGGATGATTATCAGAAGCAGTATTTATCACAGACAGGTGTGTCCGAGCATTGATGGATCATCCTTTCATACTGACCAAGCCCCATTACATCCATCTTTTTGTTGATATTTCTCAATTTTCTTCTCTGTATACATTCTCATAGTGGCAGTTTGTGGCAGAGTGACTATGTTCGTTGACTTCAAACCCCTTGCCACTCACTGCTGTAGGTTCAAGCCCTGTGTGCGTCTTTGGATTCTTTCATGTGAGAAAGCTATCCAGCTAGATTAAGGAAAGTTGTTGGTTTACTCAGACACCCAGTTTTGCCTGAAATAAAGCACAAAGGGGAACCTGAGGTCTTCCTCCACAAGTAAAGCTGGAAAGTCTCCTAAAGGCCTTTAACTGTGGTGAAAAAAAAACCTAAAAAAACAAACATTCATATTAAATTTTGAATTATAAATTATGAAGTATGTTTACTAAAAAGGAATTTTTAAAAACTGTATTAACTATGCTAAATTTGTAAGATGGACTTGCTTTGTTTGGAATTTGAAAATGCCCCTTTGTTTTTTAAGAGCATTTAAGTATTTTACTAGTATTCCATCAAAAATCTAACCTTGGACAGTCAAGAAGTAAAGAGGTTGGTCAGACTACATGGGTGTGCAGACTGGCCTTACATAGGATAAATTCATCTTTGCCACTTGAAATCAAGAAATTCCTTCAAAAGCTTATTTCTCAAATTTAACCCAAAAGTGCTACCATAAAAAATGTTACTATGTTCATTCATCAGTTTTTATTACCCACAAGTATCTGAAATGAGTGAAATGATTGTGTATTAAGGCCACTTCTTTTTTTTTTCTTGGTTTACAAAATTTTTTTTCAAAAATGTCCACTGGGTGGTCGAAAAAAAAAAAAAAAAAAAAAACCTCAAAAAGGTCCATCGGGTATATTGTAAAAAAAAAAAAATCTTGTATGGTGCACATAAAACACTATTTTGTCAAAAATAGTGTCATTCTTCTATTGACATAAGCAAAAACAGTAATTTAAACATCTTTTTATTGTTGTTTTTCCTTAGTATAGCTTTCATGTTAACTTTCTTGATACAAATGTACCAAAAATATCTGCCATCTTTAGAAAATATTTCTAACAGCCTCAGTCACCAAGTCAGTGCTGGGCTAGCTCTTTAGAACGACATGGCCATCAATCTATTTTTGTCTATCAGCCATACTGGTTAAGCAAGGTGCTTAACAGATTGATTCCAAATTTTTGAACGGAAAAATATATTCGAACACACTGACGGTGCATGGGCAATTATTTCGTTAAAAAAATATTCCGTTAGATTGTTCTGACTCAGTTAAACGCTTGTATTTGGATTAGCCAATCAGATTTCGCGCACTTTACGGCCGCCATTTGTTTATCGGCTGTAAAAGGAATTGAAATACATGAGAGGATTTAATCATGATTTTTCGGATGTGACAGTTTAATTATTTTGACAAAAGGTATTTATTTTTTAGTTTTGTTCATAAATAGGTCAAAAAATATGTAAATACACGCTGTCTTCATTGTTTATCGTTCCGCCCAATTTTCTGGCGGAACATGCTATGGGTTTTTGAGCAATTTCGATATGACGTTGCTTTGCCCAGAAGCAAAAATATCTCAAAGCGACGTCATATTTATAGGACTAAAATAAACAGTGCCGCTCAAGGGCGCCGCCATTGTTGTTTTACCATGAACTGTGGTAGCTATCCGAGGTAGTCCGAATGTTGTGTTTATATAGATTCGTACTCAAAAATATTCGAATTTTCGTACTCATATTTATCGCGCTTATCGGATAATTTTTTTTGCATCGGGGGAAAAAAAAGTGGAAATTTCAGTTTTATTTTTTTTCCAATTTACAAATATTTCGGGTCGCCGGTTTTGTAAACCAAGAAATATAAAAGAAGTGGCCTAAGTTTGTATATACTGATATACCATGGATTCTTCTGAAAAGGTCCTGTTATCTATACTAAGAGGGTGTGTAGACTTTCTCCCTATCTGAGATGTGGGCAATAAAAGGTGTATTGTTTGTACAAGTTGTCGGGAATAACCTTTCTAATACCCCGTAAAATCTCGTGAATAATTGCTTCATTAAAACCATGAAACTTGTCCAGACTGGTACCCTGCATATGAACTGGTATCGAATAAGTCCAAAGGTAGGAAAATCAAACCCAAAGTGAATAAATGCTGAAAAAGAAAGAGAAACGCAAAACGTTTATTAATTGATAACCAGGAAATTGAAATTATTCACAGTCATTGCAGAACATTGTGCACATTCATAACATGGAGAGAGAGAAAAAAAGGAAGCTGCAATGAGATGAAATATGAGAAATTTTGAGTTGAGAAAATATGTTGATGGCAACAGCTTGTGTATCTGGGAATACTTCAAGTTCATTTTAAACATTAACATTGATTCTCTTTTTCTTGTTTAAATAAGAATATTTGTTGTTTTTCTGGATTTCAAAGCTGATTTTAACACATATTTTCAGTCATATCTCCACTGTTGATTTAGTCCCAAACAGTTTTCTTAGATAACTAACCAGCAATAATGGATTTCTGTGCAAGTGACCAAATAAAAATCACACATGATTTCTGGATCAGCAGGGAAAGAGACAAATGACTGTAATAGTGTCGATGTCCGCAATCAGTTGTCACGAGAACTAACGCTTTGCTTGAGGTTCGAACCAGTATCCCCTGGATTACTTACCCGGTACTCTCTCTATATGAGCAGTTTATTAGAAAATATACGCTGTCAAACTCACATTTAAGTGAAGAGCATTGTGTGTAAACAAGTTATGGATTTAACCTGAGTTCCACGTATAACTTATAGAATAAACCTTGGTCTGAAATTTGGAACTGTCCTTTGTAAAAGTGACAAATTATTAGATTGATTGCTAAATTTTTTAGCACCAAGCAGTATAATTGTCTGGTCAGACAGTAGGAAAGTCCAGACTCTCGCTTTGGTTCGATTTTATATTGATTAGGCATAGGCAAAATGATTTCAAAGTGTTAATGTGAAAAAGAGACAGATTATAATGACAGTTGCTAGTGTCGCCATTGTAATCGAACATTTTCATGGATGCACAGTTTGTTGTTTTATCAGTGTTGCTATGTGTGGCATATTGAAGGAGGGTTTTTATGATGAATTTCTTATCAATTTACA
Organism: Ruditapes philippinarum; assembly: GCF_026571515.1. Taxonomy (NCBI): domain Eukaryota; kingdom Metazoa; phylum Mollusca; class Bivalvia; order Venerida; family Veneridae; genus Ruditapes; species Ruditapes philippinarum. Next base: position 99,845 of record NW_026862846.1, on the reverse strand, counting down.
AGTGACTGGCACTTGGCACTCACTGATTAAAACTGAGATAGTAGTTCAATAGATTGATTACACTGATGAGAATTGGTGACAATTTGATATGATTCGCATTATGCACATTGCTTGTCTTGTTGAGGTATAGATAAAACAATATATGTTAATAAGGTATCTCTGAAATAGGACGAGCATCATTTTACAGGAAGTTTATTTTTGGATCTTTTATTATGGGAGATCAGTGTGGATCGAGTGGGTTATTTCTGTAAATACATGATCGTACTTGAATCATATTGGTAATTAACTATGTTAATTTTGATATAGTGGTTCGAAAGTGACAAGTGTTCAGGTCCCAAAACTAATGTAAAAATTATTCCAAATAGGAAGTTTTAATTGTCCAATGTGTTCTGAAGTCTATAATAAATTATAGTTTTAACTAAGTTAGTGTTCTGCAGGCTGTGCAATGATGATATAGTTAAAACAATTAGTGTCTGAATTTATTTAAAGTTTGTCCCCTGCCATTCCCCCAACCCTACCGCCCCAACCCCTAGATTCAAGCATTAAGTATCAAGGGAGAAGTTGGCACATATACTTATTTATTATTATGTATACTGTTGTCATAGGTTTATCTCTAAGTTCCAGTAGAGTAAAGGGTTTGAAATGGGCATTTCTTTAACTGAAACAGAACATTATGTCTGTCATACACATTAAGCAATGTTTTAAGTTAAAACCTTAATATAACCAAATAAAAATATCATTGGCTGTTTTGAGAAATACAGAAACAAACGAGTCGGATACATGTATCGAATGACGTTAAAAGCACACTATTGAACTTTCCATTTGACGACAATTTCACCCACATCGGTATTGCTTATTGCTCGGCAGAAACACTCATTCTGTATCAGTGAATTTATATAAAAATGATAAGACTAATTGAAATTCTTCTCCCATAAAATCAAATCAATGTTAACAGTGGAAGAGATGAAAATCAGTAAAGGTATACACGATCAATATGCTAATATCGGAATGATTGCAATTTTACAAAATACTGATAACAATGTAGAATTCGATTTTTCTTTTTTTTTTCTTGAAAACCATGCAGTTGTCATGAAGAGGAATTTTTTTTGTATTTTTACAAGGCAATTGTTGCCGTTTAGGCAAAACCTTGTTGTTATTGAGAAAATTTTCTGTATTTTTTGACATTTAGTCAAAACCTTTTCGTTGTCGAGATAATTTTCTGTATTTTTACAAGGTAATTGTTGACATTTAGTCAAACCTTGTGTTATTCCGATGTTTCATCCATCTGTAGTAACTTGTGTTATTTCAGCTTGATCAAATTTTTTGTTACATTAATTTTAAAAGAGTTGTTGCCCTTGTACAGAAGTATAAAGTAGAGGAGACTGATCAAATTCTAGTGAAAGAGCTTGTTGATGACTCAGGTTTCGTAATTCTTATTTATTTCAATTTATTTTGTAAAATCTTCCAGACAAGACATTATCCATTTTCACACATACATGAGAATGTTGGCCCAGACTTGAATCATATAACATGATAGGGGAGAAGGGTGCCAATGTAACATGCTTTCCAATTAGACACCAGCGTTTCAACTGCAAGTACTTATATTATTCATTGGAAGGTTTTAGAAGGACAGGAGGAAAAGTGATTGAGTAATGGCACGGATGAATTCTATAGTAATGAAAGTACAGGTTTTGATTCAGGTCAATGATGATGATGAAGATGATGATGATGTATAAATTGTTGTTTTGTGATGAATAACCAAATTGTTAGTAATATTTTGATTACATCTTATTTGGTTATGATTTAGAAATATTCTTGTAGAATCCTTTTGGTTATATTCTGGTTGCATCTGTCTATTTGGTTATATTCTGGTTGCATCTGTCTATTTAAGAAATAATATATCCCAAACTGTGATTTTATTGCTCAATAACATCACTGTTTGGAGTTCGGATGCGGGGAATTATATCACGAGGGCGTAGCCCGAGTGATATAATGATGCGCATCTGAACGACAAACAGTGATGTTATCAAGCAATAAAATCACCGATTTGGATATATTATTTCGATTCTAACACGACATCAACAAATAAATGCTGCCGTACATGATAATTAGCTAAATTGCACCTGATTTGTTTCCGTACTTATTGTCAGCGCGTCACATTTTTAGTGGGTACGTCACGTGTATAATGATTACGTCACATGTCTAAATATAGAACGTCAAACAGTGATTTTATAGCAAAATAACACACACTTTTGGTTCTTCTATGTTCAATAGGGAAAAATGCGGGTCGTGTTAGAATTGGTTATATTCTGGTTGCATCTGTCTTAGTTTGGTTATAATCTGATAGTATCTGTCTATTTGGTTATATTCTGGTTGCATCTGTCTATTTGGTTATATTCTGGTTTCATCTGTCTATTGGCTGCATCTGTTAATTTGGTTATATTCTGGTTGCATCTTTCTGTTTGGTTATATGCTAGTTGGTTTTATTCTGGTTGCAAATGTTACAATACAGTTTTATCCATTTGGTCTTATTATACCCTGTCAGAGATCTTAAGATTTGACTTTAAAAGAGTCACTGTATTTGACATAGAGATTAGAAAAATATAGGAATTTCTGAAAAAAAGTCTCTCTGGTTAATTTTATCGGAATATTTTGTTTATATGAAGAGGAGACATTTACAGTTTATATGCATTAACAATCATTCGGCATAGTTGTTCTGAATTGCTTTTTTTCCCTGTCATTTTGTAGATGTATAATTATATACATTGGATATTGATGTGTACATTGTGCTGGCTTAGACAGGGGGGAGAATATAGCTTTATTTGCTGCCGTAATGAAAATTGATTCGAACTGGGAATGAGGATCGGAAAGTGTGTTCGGATAAGATATTCCCTAGCGGAGTTTGTCATTGAATTGTGACATGTCATTACAAATAAGTATGCCATATTCATGAAATCTGCTTCGCTTTTCTCTCAGTTATACTTTCTTGATGTTTTCTTCATTGAAAATTTAGGTTTTTTGATTATTTTTGTGTAAGTAGTAGTTTTGATGGTTTGATGTTAATTAGATATAATTATATAATTATAAAACCATGATGTCTCTAAAATTCCCTGCTTGAATTCAAATTCAAGCTTGACCCCATTTGTGTTGTTTGCTTCTGTCTTTAACCTGCAGTAATTGTTTGATTACTTCTGATTTCAAACAAGTTTGTTTGCCTCTGACTTCAGCCTCAGCTCTGCCTTCAACCATTCCTCTTTCCACCTTATCAACTTGATGACTTCTAATCCAGTTACCTCTCTGGCGTGGGTTATTCTGGGAGATGCTTTGGTAGTTCAGCACGGAGGAAGGTAGTCTAGTACTGGTGTAACTCTCCAGGAACGATGGTTAGGAAACTACCCGCCTATATGACTGAAACTTGTTGTTTCTATTTTGCTGAACTAAAAATCTCTCTACTCTGTTCCTTATAACCCCTTTCCTCCAGCCCCTCTCAATTTATTCTGCCTTCTTTTCCCTTCCCACTTTCCCATTACATATCCTGTTGTGTCTACATGTTTATTTAAACTGCACAAAAACCTCCTTTGTGTCACACATAATTTATCAAACATGGTAATATTACTTTCTCCTAATTAATACCGCTTTAACATTTTTATGTTATATTAAATACTAAACCTATTATGTAATAATTTACTGCCTAATGGAGTAATAGGTTTGCAAAGCAAACCATTTAATGTCATTTCTGTATATACACAAAACATTTTGACATTGACTACAAAACAGATGTGATATTACAATTGAAATTGAAAATCATAAAATGTACCTTTACCTACAGTCTATTGTACGTACCTTTAAGTAATAAAACTGCGACCGTAAAAGAAAATTGCAACTGTAATAAATTTCAATTTTTGCAAAGAAAATTGTCAATTAGTCGCAATTTTGCTGCGATAATTTTTTTTTTTTTTTTTACAAAAAGGCCATGGTTGATTTTCTTGTGTGTCAAGTATTTTCATTGTGTTATAGTTGAAATATTTTATATCCATGGGAATCTGGTGCGGCAGGGCATGAAGTTCAAACAGTCAGTATTCAACATTATTTTATATAATGTCCCAGGGGGGTGGGTGTACAATGATACTTAAGGATGAAAAGGAGATAGAAAGTGTCTTCATTTGTTCTCTGCAGTGTTACAATTGGACTTTATTGTGAAGAAAAAAAAAGAAAAAGAAAGATGAAAGCAGACTTTTTGGAGAAAATAATGGAGGTTTAAATACTGTGTAAGGTTGTCTTTTGTAAATTGTTAATATGAGTTTCATTCCTAAAATGTTTGTTTTGTTTTTTAAAAGAAAATGATAATTTAGGCATAATGTTACACTGTGACAGTATGCTTGTGAAATATTAATTATGAAAAAGCTGCAGATAATTATGTTTTGATGATGCTATTTATCAAATTACAAATAACATGATGACTAAAGAAAGACAAAATTAATGTTATGAGGTAACAGGTTATTTGTTATTTATTTGAACATATGTTACGAGGTAACAGGTCATTTGCTATTTGCTATTTATGTGAACATAAGTTATGAGGTAATACGTCATTAAATTTTGCTATTTATGTGAACATAAGTTATGAGGTAACAGGTTATTTGCTATTTATGTAAACATATGTTATGAGGTAATAGGTCATTAAATTTTGCTATTTATGTGAACATAAGTTATGAGGTAACAGGTTATTTGCTATTTATGTAAACATATGTTTTGAGGTAACAGGTTATTTACTATTTATGTTAAAAATTTAAATGTTATGAGGTAACAAGTTCTTTATTATTTTTGTTCACATAATATTATGTTATTAAATAACAGGCTATTTGCAACAAAGGTTAAAAATGTCTTATTCATTTTTTCTAAAATTTGAAGATATTATATTTATATATAAACAGATATTTTGAGGTGGTTAAACACTAATTCTATTGTTATATATTTTAATGTTCAGCCATGAAGTATTTATGGATCGGAGCAAGATGTATTGATCACATAGTTTGAATACTTTCTTTCATAACTTTTAACGATTTTACAGATTTTAATAAAAGTTGCTTCAATGAATTGTAAACAGTTAATTTTAGTGTCAGCAGTATTTTATGTGGCGAACAAACTGTTATAGTTAATGTATACAATAGTAGTGTATATTATAGCGAATATAAAGCAGGTTTCTCAGTAGTTTATAGATATATAGATTGGATGGTAAAATGGAATGATGTTTAAAATTTGTTTGATAGACTTGACCTGGGTTTTAATTTCGAACAGTCTGTTGTGAGTTTTAAGTTTTTGATATGGAAAATATTTAAATTTATTAATGAACAGGTTGATAGAGCTATGTTAGATTGCAGGGAGGTGCTGGCTGCCCTGACTATTCTTGTAGCAGGGTCGTATACTTTTGACAGGAATTTGCCTACTGCCCTGCTTATATTTTTAACAGGTCTGCTGCACTTATATAATATACTTGTTGGCAAAGGCTGTAGAATATTATTCACTGGTCAATTCCAGAAGTCAGCATATGAACTTAAGAACAATATTCGCGCCCAGTTAAAGGAAGATAGTTGTAGAAAGAGATCAATCATGTCTCCAAAAAGGGCATGAAATTTCAGCATAATAATATTTTAATGGTGTAAACTATTTACATGTGTAGTATTACTCACTATGATGTAAGTAGATTCATGGAAAAAGATCAGGATATATGGTAAATCAAAGCTTTCAAACGGAAATTATAAATGTTGATATCACATTGCTATAGTGGTGATACCAGCCTTGATGCTAGACTCTATTCCATTTATACATCAAAATGTTGTTTGTGGTTATATTTATGCTATAATAAACAATTTTTTATCTTCTATATTTAACTTTGTGAAGTGCTTTTCTTGTCACGCAATAGGATATGAAATCTCTTTGGAATAATATAAGTAATTACATTACAGTAGAACCTGTGATATGAGACCTATCGTTTCTTTGTTAATTCCCTGACGATATCATTTCTAAATCTCATAGGCTATTTTTTTTTATTAGAGAATGACACAGTTGTTTCCCTGTTCCAGATGGAGCCCTGGTTCTTTACATTGCCTTCTGCAGATCACTCATGAATCAGATCTTGGTGTTTCAGGTGTCAATGGAAAGACCGTTGCAATTGTCAGTGGAGGAGTTAGGGATCGAACCTGCTGGTATCTGGATTTATAGTCCAGTGCGTTACCACTATACATGACACAGTTTCTTTAAATAGTTGTGTCACTAGGAAAAATTGTTTATTTGATATATTGATCTCAAGATGAGGCAGAAAATGGCAGCCTTTTGTTGGTATATATTTGTATAATTTGTCAAACCAGTTAACTGTAATTCTATAGTACCAGCCACTAGGCAACTATTAATAATGCTGAGATTTAGAGTCATAAAATTAATATTAATGGATTTTTTTTATATTTTAATTGATTGAACAGTGTCGTAAATGCGGCTCGTTAAAACATATTTTCATGTACGAAGGGCGTATATATTTAAAGCAACAATATATTAAACATGCGTACATTACTGTCATTGTCGTTGGAAGTTTGGGATAAGGATAATTTAGGATAAGGATAATTTGGGATTAGGATTATTTAGGATTAGGACATTTTGTGATAAGGACATTTTTGGTTAGGACATTTTTGGATTAAGGAAATTTCAGATTAGGACATTTTGGGATTAGGACAATTCGAGATAAGGACAGTCTTAAAAAGAGCTCTTCTTGAAGGAGGTTTAAATGCAAATATGATTGCTAGATTTAAATGGAAATTAAAAGAATTTTAGTACTTTTTGTGGAATACTGGCGCATGGATTTTGTTTTTAATATTTACAAAATTTAATTGTTTGTTTGGTAAGTTACTATATTTTTTGTCAAATGTTAATGTAAGGAATGTTCAAGTAAAGTAGATGAAAATATATCCATCTTCTTATCAGTTTGAACATTACGTATATTAGTTTTCAATATCACTGTCATAAATGTCTTAGAGTTAAACTTTTTCACTTGTGTTATTAACTGAAAATGTATAATTTGAATAGTAAGAGGTCGTGAAAAAACATGACTAAACTGTAACACTTTGCTGTCATTCTCGATTCTATAATGAAATGCTGCCTTAAATACTTGACAATCGCAAGCCAATTAATTTCAGCGTATTACTAAGTGAAGGTGAAATTAAGGCGTCCAAGTCTGCCATTGATCGCACTCCAAAATGATGAATAAAACTTGTACGAAGGTATCTGCTTTCCCTAAAATGGACAGATCCATTATTGTAAATGACACTTTGGGAAAGACAAGTTAGCTTTAACAATAGGAAGCTGTCCTTTCTGACCGATCACCGCTTAACAAACACGGCCAGTTTTGAAATAACAGAACGGCAAAACATACAATTGCATGTATTATTGTCCTTGGACAATGTAGTCATTGGATATTTAATTCAATCAGATTTTCGTGTGAAAGAAACAAAAAACCTGTAACTGAAAACAAGAAATAAGTTGACTTTGTCAAACGAAAGTGTTTAACATTTTTGTGTGTGCGAAAATTGAAAATTACAGGCTGAGGGAGGAAAAAAACCTGGAGAAAATAATACCTGCCCTTTTGATGCATGAGTCATCGGTGAATTTAACATAAACATTTTTTCATACTTAAGTATTAAGGCAGTTTGGTACATACATAAATAAAATTGGCTGTTTTCAGTTCAGGTTTGGTGAAAATAGAGGTAAACGTTTGCGTTATAACACAGGATGGGATTGTTACTTGTAGCTTGAAGGAAAGTTTTATACAGTAAGTTTTTTTCATGTTTGTAAGTTTTTATAAGTGGCTTATTAAAGAATTGTTTCGAGCGGAAGTGGCTTGTTGCGATTTTTTTTTTTGGCTGTTGTAAGTTACGGAGAGTTTAATAATAGCCCTGTCTTATTTGTGAATTGGAATGCAATGAACAGTCTGTATTTGATATTTTTATGTCTCCCCCACCTCGGGGGGAGACATATTGTTTTTGCCCTGTCCGTCCGTCCGTCAGTCCGTCCGTCAGTCCGTCCGTCCGTCAGTCCGTCAGTCCGTCAGTCCGTCCGTCCATTCTTCGTTTCCGGACGATAACTAGAGTTCCTTTTGACCTACAGCCCTCAAACTTCATAGGATGATTGGTCTTATAGAGCTGATGATCCCTCTTGCTTTTGGGATCAGTAGGTCAAAGGTCAAGGTCACTGTGACCTTTAATATGAAAATCATCTCTTTATGATAACTAGAGTTCTTTTGTACCCACTCTCTTCAAACTACATAGGATGATTAGTCAAAGTCAGGAGATGACCCCTATATCTTTTGGGGTCAGTAGGTCAAAGGTCAAGGTCACTGTGACCGTTGGTCAATTTCTCGTTTCCGGATGATAACTAGAGTTCCTTTTGACCTACAGCCCTCAAACTTCATAGGATGATTGGTCTTATAGAGCAGATGATCCCTATTGTTTTTGGGGTCAGTAGGTCAAAGGTCAAGGTCACACTGACCGTTGGTCAATTTCTCGTTTCCGGATGATAACTAGAGTTCCTTTAGACCTACAGACCTCAAACTTCATAGGATGATTGGGCTTATTGAGCAGATGATCCCTATTGTTTTTGGGTCAGTAGTTCAAAGGTCAAGGTCACAGTGACCGTTGATCAATTTCTTGTTTCCGGATGATAACTAGAGTTCCTTTTGACCTACAGCCCTCAAACTTCATAGGATGATTGGTCTTATAGAGCAGATGATCCCTATTGTTTTTGGGGTCAGTAGGTCAAAGGTCAAGGTCACAGTGACCGTTGGTCAATTTCTCGTTTCCGGATGATAACTAGAGTTCCTTTTGACCTACAGCCCTCAAACTTCATAGGATGATTGGTGTTATAGAGCAGATGATCCCTATTGTTTTTGGGGTCAGTAGGTCAAAGGTCAAGGTCACAGTGCAGTGGGGGAGACATGCGCTTTTTTACAAAAGCATCCTCTAGTTAATTTTTTATTTCGTTTTTCTCGATTTTTTAAATCATCTAAAGGGAAAGAAAAACAATTAAAAAAGTTTTGACAGGCGTTGAGAATTTATTCGTTTTTGCACTTTTAATGATGAATTATAACAGGGAAAGTAATTCGGATCGCTGGCAAATATTGGGAAGTTATTGTTGAACTTGAGTCATTAAACATGAATTAAACTGTTGAACAGTTTTAAAAGTTAATGTCATAAAAGGGGAAGTTAATGTTGAAACATTTGAAGTGGCTGTAACAATGTATTTGTGTGACTGTCATAGTACAATTATATATGTGGGGGAAAAAAATTAAGTTTATTGTAATTCGTTGGAGACAAAGTGTAAGTTTTTTAATTTTATTCATAAAAAATTTTTTATTGCTTCTATTTCTTTTCTCTGTTATTCTAGAATTTTCAATTCATTTTACATTTGTCGAGTTTATTAATAAGTTGACAATTTAATATACATGTATTTGAGTAATGGAGGTAGAGATATTTCAATTTCATTGTGGTGCTTGAGTTTGTCTGTGTTTAAATTAGGCTGTAATAGGAGGTTTCTACTCCCTTTAAAGGTATTGTCTGTGAATGTCTGTTGTTACATTTATTGGTATTTGTATATAGAAATGTTAACTTGAAAAATTGGCTAGAGGCAGGCAATAGACCACTATGGTTGAGTGTTATGGGTAACTAAGAGCAGGGTCTGAAATTCGCATTCTGACAGTGACTTACTTTAACCTTTGCCCTCTGTGAAATGGATTTTTCAGTTCTGTCTGTCTATAAGGTTTCACAGTACTTAATTGATCCAGGGTTTAGAGTCAGATCCTATGGATGGGGGCTGCTATAATGGTGGCAGACTGTAGCTTTAATGATGGTGGGACTATATGGATGGGGGTGGCTATAACAGTGGCAGACTATATGGATAGTGGTGATTATTGTGGCGTATATATAATAATGGTGACTATAATGGTGCTGCAGGCAAGTGATTATGGCTGCTTGCACATTAAAGGGTGAAAAACATTCTTTGGAAACACTTGAGTCTATCTTTATAATCTAGGATATGAGAGTGGGGAGTCTCCAGCCTCGTAAACATGTATTGAATGTCAAATATCAGCCATACCTTTTGATAACCCTTATCAGTAGTTATACCTCTCAAATTACTATAATGTAAAACTAGTCTGTTTTGTTTGTAATATCCTTAAATATAAAACCACAATATTCTTTAATATAATACCGGTCTCTGATATGTTTATAATATCCAAAATATAAAACCAGTCTATTTTGTTTGAAATATCCTAAAAGTTAAATCAGTCTATTTTGTTGGAATATCTTATATGTAAAACCAGTCTGTTTTGTTGAAATATCTGTTATGTAAAACATTTCTGTTTTGTTTGGGATATTGTTTTCCAAAATGTATAACCAGTTTTTGGGCACATGGTTAACTGCTTAAAAAAATTGCAGAGCACTCTTTATATTTCTGTTGAATTGCAGGGCATTCTTTATATTTCCATTGAATTGCAGGGCACTCTTTATATTTCCATTACAACATTGAAATCATTTGAGACTGTTGTAAGGTCATCAATGAATCAATGGGAAATAAAAAAGAAGATAAAAGATGTTGGCATTTAGATAATGATCCTTACAGGATGATTCTGCCAAAGTTGTTATTTGAAATTTTTACGTTATTTACTTTTTAAGAAGAACTTTATTGTTTATCTTTAAGTGGCAGCCTTAAGATATCAAGATAAAAAAATCTTAGGTCAGTAAATGTCATGAGTGACAACATTCCTTGGTTAAAAAAATTTTTTTTTTTAAAAAAACGGATGTGAAAAGATTGGTGACATGGAATGAGGAACACTATTGGAACGTGTACATGTGCACTGACATTTAAAGTGAAATACAATGCTATACTAAGGATTTTGTAAGACATATTAAGAAATGTTGGTAAAAAAAAAAAAAAAAAGGCGGTCTTACTGAAAACGTTTTTGTATCTCTATAAAGCAGAATGGGGGGGGGGGGGGGGAGGGGAGAAATAAAACAGGCTTATCATCATTTGCTCATTATTAACCCTTAATCTGTTGGAACCAAAAGTGATTAGCCTTTGCCAACAGCATAGAGCCAAGCCAGTCTGCACATCCGTGCAGTCAGGGTCTACACTGTTGGTAGCTCAATTTTTTTGTAGTTTAATATTGAAATCCCTTGAACTTTGAATGGACTGTTTCAATTTCAAAGCTGGACAGATCCATTATAGAAATATAGCGGGTTATGGGTTAGGACGTGCATGAAAATCAGTTGAGATCAGAGGGACATAGAGACATTGTATTTGTCTTTTGTTTGTATGAAATTTTGTATTTGCACTTAGGCTAATGCAGATAACATTTTATGAAAATCTTTAAAGCGTGCCTATCAAATTATTGAAGAGGGGGTTAACATTGTGTACAAGTGGAAAGTTTATTGAATAAATAAGCGACCTTTGATTTGCTTTATGATACGAGGGTACGGGTTTTGTTTGAACTTTTTGTTTGCCTTCCTGACAAAATGTATTTGTTTAGGAGTAAGAAAACTATTCTCAATGAGTTAATATCCCCTGTATATATATCTACATAGTGTTACTGTTTCATTTTCCTTTTTCTCAACATTTAGAACAGGTTAATATAGATATTTTCATGTTCGTCTAAAATGTAAAAATGTTCGTCTTAAATGTTGAAATGTTTGTCTAAAATGTTGAAACTGCAGAAGGCCTAGACTTGAGTTTTTTAATGAATATTTTAAACGTTTGTTTTATCAGATTTTGGAGATATATTGTAAGTAAGTTCTCAAATCTTTTTGGTTAGGAATTTCAATATCAAAATGATAAAATTATGCAGGAAACAATATAGAGTTAGCTTATGGATGTACAGGATGGTGAGGCTTTGAATGGGTGACTTACTGATAATGTCGCTGGTAGTTTTCACTTCAGATCATGGCAGAAAGCCACATTAAATTTACCAGAGCTCAGTTCAGGCACGGCAATCATTTCTGGACAGGCTTTCAAGAAGTTTACCAGTACTAGTTGCTTTCACTTTCACAAGGAACTTTTTAATAGCTATTCATTCAGTATATAATTATTATACAATTTTCCTTCAAAAATTGATGAATGGTTTAGTCCAGATTGAAAAAATGGACAAATTAATTTAAGATATTTAGCATGGAAATGGTAATTTAAATGGATAAAAAGTCATGCAATTGATTGATTTATTAGTGAATGTTAAAATAAACATGACATTATTGTTTGGAATTGTTGTATACACATATCTACATGACTATTAATCATGGTAAAGTACCACTTGAGAATAATAAGTGGCTGGATTTGACAAGTTATATAAGTTATATATAGCAAGATTGATTACATTAAGTGGGTTTATTCCAGTATATCATGTTTAATTCATATGTGCAGCAGACGATAGTTTTGACATGTAAATGCAGATCAGTGTATGTTAGAAAGTGGGTTGGGTAATAGGGGGATAGTGCATTATGGGTGTTAGAAGGCAAATGGGTGGGTAAAAAGGGAGGTAACTGATATGGATGTATGGGGAAAGTAGGTGGGGATAATAAGGAGTTAAGGCAATATAGGTGTATGTACGGACATTAGAAATAAGGCTGTAAGCTGGAATAATGTTGTGGTTACAGAGACAAAATAAAGGTGAAACCTTACACAAATATGAATTTAAAAGTTATGAGGTTAGAGTATAGTTGAAAGCGCTATTAAAAACTTATATTGAAAGCACTCAATTTTAATCTGAAACAGTGAATATAAGATTAAAGCATTCAATATTTTTTAATTAACAAAAATTAAATTGAAAGCTATATTTGAAAGCATTAAACTTTTATTAAGGCACAAGATAGGAAAATTTATCTTACTACATATAAATTTGCAACACTTAATTGTTAAAATTATTGCAATTAAGTGTTAACCATTTTGACAGAAATGTTACCTAAAACAGAGCTATTTTAAGAAATTTGGATATGCTAAAGAACAAGTTGATTTTCTATAGAATGAAAGTTCAAAAAAAAATTTCTTGGTATGGAAAAAATCAATATGACTTGGTGATAGATCAAAGTCCTTTGGGGGAAACAAGGAAATAAATGCATCTGAAACAGAGATAAATATTTGTTTAATTAAAGGTTCTCTTCATATAAAAACATTGTCAAATAAAGATTGCGGCAAGATAGCTTCAGATATGGATCCGCAATCAATAGCAAACTGCAAGATAAAGTTTGTTGCAAATATAAAAGATGGTTTTTCTGATAAATATTGATCTATAAGTATCGGTTCCAGTCAGGGGGGGAAAAAGGTTTTATGTAAAAAATTTATGAAGCAGAGAAATATCATGTTTCCTTTGATTTCTGTGAAAACTTTGGCATAATGTTTGAAATATTGAGAGTAGTTCTTGGCTGTGAGATTTTTTTTAGAGTTTGCACTAGTGTCTGTTTTGTGAATTGTGAAACAGCATGTACAGTAAACTCCGCTTATAAGGATATTCAGGGGACCACCAAATTTCTTTCGTTATATCAGGATATTGTTGTATCTGAGAGGCAACCAATTTGGAAAACAAGGGACCGTGGCATCAGTATATTGTTATAAACAAAATCAGTAAATATATATCAGATGAATTTCTTTAATTGTCTAACTTCCTTTTTGAAATTTGCGCATTACCATCCTTTCTGATAAGGAAATTTAATGTTACTCAGCAAAACAGTATAGAGCTTGGTCAGACTGCATGGATGTACTAACTTACATGGCACAATACTGATGACATTTAAGGCTAATTTCTTTTCTTTCCAGGAGGCTTAGATGAAAATATACTTTAAGTTTATTAATATGTTCTATTTGATCTACTTTCAGATATGAAGAGATTGTTTCTGCCAATGGTGTGTTCAAGAAGTCTGTGGACCGAGGGGACGATGCCATATCCAAAGTCTCGATCATTTACCTTGCTACCAGGCTGAACACGCTGAATGACTCAGCAAATACTCTTCTTCAGGGAGATAACAATACAGCTTACAGCATTGACAATTCTAATGCCACTTATGTCATAGATGAAATTGCTGATGAGAAGGAAGACCTTAAGTATAGACGGGATGCAAGAAGGAAGCTGTTGGAAGTTTTGGAGAGACTGCCAGTTAGAGATGAGGTAAAAAATACATATATATTATCTTGTTTTGGGCTGTGAAAAATTGTAACCCTGTCTGAACCCTATTTGATGTGTTCATATCTTTGAAAGACCACTAGTCCACTATCCTTGGTCAATAATTTCAGTGTCATATGCAGACTTCTACCATTGGCCATTTAGGTCAATGTCATATAGAGACCTTTGCCATTGATGAATTAGGTCAAGGTCACACTCTATGGACTTCCATCATTGGCCAATATGGTCAACCTGTTGTCTATGAACCTCTACCCTTGGTCATTTAGGTCAAGGACACACTGTGGATTCTACCATTGGCTGATATGGTCAAGATCTATTCTTGGTCAATTAGGTCAAGGTTTCTTAGGCAAAAAAGGCAAAAAAAAGAAGTTTCCTATATTTTCTAAAATAGCCATGTTACGGCACTGCGTTGCATGCCCACTTGTTGGTGTTGGCGATGTTCTTGTTGCGTCATGTGATTGTTGTGGTTAACCATTGTGTAAAATGGCCAGAGTTTAGATATTGATACAATGTATCTTGATTGTTTACTATACATTTGTTTAAAGGAAGGTCTGATTATATAGTCATAGCTGGGGGAAAAGAATTGATTTCACGATGATTGTTCTTGATTTGAATGGGGGAAAAAAAAGGTTTAAAATTTTAATATATTTTAGTACTTTACTGAAGATGTTGAAAAGTAATGGCAAAAATTTGAAAAATAAACTTGTAAGTTGTATTATTGTGGTAGAATACTTGATAGATATTGTATGATATTAACTTAAGTATGATAACATCTTAGCAATTTTGTTGAATATAGTGAAATTTAATGTAAAACATCATGAAAATAGTTTGCATTGATTTCTAAAATAACTGAACGAAATGATGACATAAATAAGCATTAAACATTAAGTATTCAATTATAGAATTATATCTTTTTCAAATTGAAGACACTCCTTTAAAGGTTAGTTGTATAAATTCAGTATACAATGTAATTTCATTGTATGATCTTTTGATTAAGTTTTAAGTGCATTTAAGTTTTATAATCTTTAATGCAACAATGATAGCATTTGAATATCATGCTGTGTGAGCATGCTACAAAACAACAAGGAAATTATATAAGATGATAATAGTGATGATGTGAAATATACTTGTATATGACCAGGATATAACATAATCTGTGATAAAAAATGTAATGATACATGTGATAATATATGATAATGTGTATAATGCAGACAATTACAACTTTCTTCTAAATGATAAACACTGTTGTCGGCAACTGAATCTACATGGCGACCAGTGCCAACTTATTCCTGCTATTTTTCAAGTGTAATATTTTTTTATTTGAATAATGATAAATAAAAAAATCGTATGAGAGTCTCCACACCAACAGGGACAGTTTGGACGATGAAGGATGGGTTGAGAGGATGGGGGGGGTGGGGTGGGTGGCTATGTGAGAGACATGTCTTAATACTATTTCTCATGAACAGAGTTAAATCAAACTTATTCACCTTTTCATTTCACTTCTCTCCAGGTATCTCGCTGTATCCAGAATTTTTGTTTGTGTATTATATGGAGATTTTGTTGGAGTAAGATACAAAATAAGATGGGTGGGGGTGCAATGAATATTATAATGTTAAATTGGAAAATAATTCAAGGGAGACAAGTCATGTGATAAGAAGAAAAAAAGTGCAAGTTAAGTGAAACAAGTTGAATAAACTGTTATATACAAGTGGGAGGACAGGCAAATGACGTTTTTGTTTGTAATTACTTGGGGGAGTTTGGAGTAACTTTATAATAATGGATTACTAGCAAGTGTGTAAAAGAAAACTGTTGCCTCAAGTAGGAGCCGGGAGGTCTTAGTTTTAATCAAGTCAGTTTGATGAATCTCTTCTCTTTTTATCCCCGTTTAAAACAAAAAGAATAAAAGGTTTATAACATTAATTTTCTATAAAAATTATATAATGGAGGCTAAAAGTGTTAATATACATTTCGTCAACATAGTGCAATAACTGGTTAACTCTTTTTAAATTTTGAAGGACTTAACACATTGTTGCACTAAGGTGATGATTTGTAAAACTTATGTCTTATAATCTATAAGAATATTTGGTTGTTGTAATGAGGTGATTGCTGTAAAGAGGGCCAATGCTATAATAATATTATGCTGCATACTTATGTATAAAATAATTTGACAATCGGTTGATTTTTTCATATTTTGTCAATTATGTAGAAAATTGAGCCACTTTTGGCAAGGGAGGTAAATATTGTAAAAAAAACTAAATTGAATTTGATTGTAAATAAAGTATGATTTATGGCATGTATACGACGAAAAGCCAAATGAGTTATGCATGTCACAATGAAAAACCGGCTGAAAACAACGCAGCAGTGCATATATATATAGATTTACATGAAGTCAACGCAATAAGGTCGCTTAATGTAAAATGTCTTTGTTCTCCTATTAAAGGGGGAAAAAAACCTATTGTCATGCTTTAGCACAACATGTAGTCAGTTACTTTTATCATAATATTTCATTTCCTGAACATAAAGTTTTATGGGAAATTTATTATGTAGTTGAACTATAAACAGATAGGAATGATGCGGTTTACAGCTTTATCAGTACACTGTACACAAAGACACGGAATTACATTATGATAAAACCTTTAACATTGTCATTTTTGAAGACGTTTCGTTTTTTTTCCTTTCCACCATGCTGAATTCATGTAAAGCGACTGTAAAGTTTGGAAAGGTATTTTCTGAATTTAAGACAAGGCAGGCTCAATATTGGTATAAAGAGGGGGCAGGGCATCCATGGCCAAGTGGTTATGGTCATTTGACTTTAAATCACTTCTCCTCACTGACGTGAGTTCAAATCCCTACAGGCACTTTAGATTCTTTGCATGTGAGGAAGTTGGCATAAAGCATGTCATTCTTGCAAGTTTTTAGATAAGTGATTATAACTTTATAAGTAATGTACACAAAATCATGCAATTATGAAAATAATGAAACTTTTTACCTTAAAACCCTGCTGAATTTGCGTTATCATTTAATGGACTTTTTCTGCTTTAATTTTGGAACTGAACATCCATTACAGGTATATTTAAGGGCATAAATTCAATGTGCGAGCTGTAGGATCAACCTGGCATATAGAGCCTGATGTGTTCAGACTGCTTGGATGTTTATTTCTGGTTGTGTGCGGTTGCCCAATTATTACAATGGTACTTAAAGAGTAAATCGTTATTTTATGATCTGCACTGTTTGCCATTCAGTAAATACAATCATGAAATTTTCCGCTGAAAATTATGAATGGTTTTGACAAAACCATTCATAATTTTCAGGGGATGATTCCAGATTGAAAAATGGACCAGTCCATGTAAAATATTTAGTGGAAACGGGTTAACGAGTGCGAGTTTAACGACCAAAACCAGCAGCGCAGCGAGAACAGGGCAAGCCTATTCTCCCCAAAAAAAGTAATTTCATAAAAAGTTTAGCCGGATAAAAATCTTAAATGCAGTAATTGTGTTATTATCCAACATTGTAACGTGATATAAATGAAAATAATAAAATGAAAGTTACGTAAGTTCATTTAATATTTTCTTCCCATAATTAAAAGTTTTATGGCCGCAATTATCAGTTGATGTACCGAGATAGAATGTAAATATTTAAGAAACTGTTACTTAATAACCACAAAAACCACAAAGCGTTTCGTGACGTAGATTTACAGAAATCATTTTCAGTATTTTCACATGCTTTATTATAGACTGAATTTTAATGTTTTTAAATTGTGTATGCAAGACCTTTGATTTATCTTAATGTACAAGATGCACCAAATTTTCTAAAATTAATATAATATAACAATAATTTTTCTTATGATAATTTGCTACATATAATTATGTGTCCCTAAAATGAGGCTCAGAAATCTCACATGCTTGTAAAACAATAACAAACAAGAAAATGAGTTGTCATGAAGATTTTCTTTCATGTGACATTTAGGAAAATGTTTGCCATGAGTTAAGAATATCATTACTACAGTACTACATTACATTGATAGGGATACCATTTTTAGTGCTTTGAAATTTTACAATGGTAGTTATACCATTTCAAGTGCTTTGAAATGTTACTATTGAAGGAATACCATTTTAGGTGGTTTGAAATTTTACGATTTTAGGAATACTATTTCAAGTGCTTTAAAATTTTACAATTGAAGGAATACCATTTTAGGTGGTTTGAAATGTTACGATTTTAGGAATACTATTTCAAGTGCTTTGAAATTTTACAATTGATGGAATACCATTTTAGGTGGTTTGAAATGTTACAATGATGGAATACCATTTTAAGTGCTTTGAAATTTTACAATTTTGGAAATGCCATTTTAAGTGGTGTTAAATTTTATGATTTTATGACTGTGCTTTGAAATTTTATGATTAAAGGATCAGTCAGTCAAACTGTGAAAAACTTTTAAGAATTTGCTGTAGTGAAAGCAATAAAATTCCACGAGGAAGAGTCTTAATGTAGAAGATTGAATTTCTTATGAGAGATGATCAACAAATTTCCATGAGGAAGATAATGATATTAATTTCCATATTAAGGAAGTATTGAATTCCTAATAGAAGAATAAAATATGAATTTTCATGTGGAAATAAAGAATATAGAGATGAATTTCCATATATTAATCTTTTTGATGGAGAGAAAAGAGTTTTCCATGAGGATGATTGAAGTATGAATCTGCTTGACGCATATAGGCAGCAAGTTAACATAAGTTTATCTAGTGATATAAAGATTGAGAAATAGATGGAAGCATAGATTTGGGAAGACCGAGAGTTATCTTTTCTTGTTTACATTAAGAATATTCTTTAGGCATTTCTGTGGGGTGTTTTTAGGAACTTCACTTTACAGTATGAGTCTGCTTGGGGCATAAAGGCAGCAATATTATATAATATAAGTCTATTTAGTGGTTTAAAGATTGAGAAGTAGAACTGATGGAAGCAAAGCTTTGGAGAGGCAAAGAGTTATCTTCTCCTGTTTTCTTAACGAATATTCTTTAAGGCATTTCAAGTTGTTGTCTTTTTTTGGAGCTTCACTGCAAATTGCCAGGATGAAAATTATTTAACCGAGTATATATAAAGTGGTGTTTTTTGTTTTATATTTTACATCAGGTTTACCAGTATTGACTGTCATCTCGTGAAGAATTATTTTCCTGTAATAATAACTGGTGATTATAATCCTGGATGATATAATGTGGCATGTTATATAAATATCATGTTAAAAAAAAAGATTTTACAATGGACTGAAAATCATCACGAGGAAATGATTATAAAGGAACTTGTGGTTTTATTGTTCAACTAAACACAATGTTCTCATTATATGGTAGGCGAGGCTATGACAAATTTGTGAATTGTTTCTTGTGTCCTTCACTGGTATAATATGACCTTTTCTGTGAGGCTATGACAAATCTATGAATTGTTTTTTGTGTCCTTCACTGGTGCAATATGACCTTTTTGTGATGCTTTGACAAATCTATGAATTGTTCTTTGTGTCCTTCACTGCTAAAATATCACCTTTTTTATGAGGCTATGACAAATCTATGAATTGTTCCTTGTGTCATTCACTGGTGCAATATGACCTTTTTATGAGGCTATGACAAATCTATGAGTTGTTCCTTGGTGTCCTTCACTGGTAAAATATGACCTTATAAAATTTTGTACATAAATGAATTAAATTCAAAGAAATCTCATTTCTTGTCAAATTTTAGCCAAAGAAAAGATTTTCAAAAACAATTTTTGGCAGTTGAAGAAAAGTCAGTGCCACTATAATGTTATTTCTTATATTTTATTTGTTGATGGATGTGTTGCATTAAATTGAGTGTTGTGCTCAAAACTACAAGAAAAGACACTACTGAGATCTTTGCGAAAGAATCTAAAATTAAAACGGTCGTTCAAATCTAGAAGCAATGCTTTATGTTTATTACATATATCTCAAAGTCTGTACTCTCAGAATAGTAAAGTGTCTTATCCAATAAGAAATGTCAATTTAGAAATTCTCCATGCCCGTAATTTCAGATTTCCATCTAACCCTTATCTCAAACGAAGAATAAGAAAACAAACAGTTAAAAATTATCCAACGAAGGAAGAATAAATCATTTTCCGTCAAAATTGGTTGTGTATCGATCACGTTTTGTTTACGAAGCACTCGAGCCTGAGATTTGACATTTGTAGGTTATTGTAGAAAGAAAGAAATACGGCCATTACTGAAAGACCATTACTTGAAGGGAACGCAGATTTACGAGACATATCAGGAAATTGCAACTGGTGCCATTAACTGTAATATTTTTAGTTAAATGGAACTGTGGATTATTGTGTTAGTTGGTTATTCAGCTTGCAGTATTTGGAGCGGACCTCCATTGCGCGTCATTAATTCATAAAATACTGGGAATTATTAAACGTTAATGATGATCGTTATGTAACAGTCAAATTTCCATGATTTGCGACAGAATTTTTTTGGGTTTTTTGTTATGATTAGTTTGGTTCATTATCGCAGTCCATATTTGCATAATAATTACTTAATTATTGTAAAATTGTTCTGCTGTTGACAGTTAAAATGCTAACGCAGTAAAATTGATTAATCGTAGGATGAAATTATTAATTGATACTTGTTATTTTGATGTGGTGCATTATTATTTAATTAGGTCAGTCCTTTTGTCTTTAATTTAGCCCCAGCCTTTTTAAATTTGATTAACTGACATGTCTTGTTTTAACCTTACAACTGTCCATTAGGAGTTTAACAAATTTTGATATAAAATTATCACGATATATTGGCTTTCAATATTATTGCATTGGCTGAACTCGTGCTCTGGTAAATTCAGCGTGGCTTACTGCTGTGATCCGGAGGTTTAACTACTAACACCACCACCAGGCCTTGTGATTGTAACAGTAGAGACTGTCCAGATCATATCAATGTTCCCGTTGGCTAGACTCGGCATTGGTGGCAAGAGTTGATAAATATTGTCGCAAGCACTTTCAAAGTTTAAAAGGGTGGTGGCTTAAGTAGCCAAGTGGTTATAGTTTTTAAATTTCAGTCTTTTTCCTCAGACAGATTGGCAGCTGTTTTAACCAATTATTTGCTCTGATAATCATTTTAATTTTTTCAATTTTGTTTAAGCTACAAAAAAAACAATATTTTTTTTAATACAAAAAAAAAAAATTCAGAAAATGTTCTTTAAAATTTAAGCAAGACAGTTTTCCTCAAGACTGGATCAGACTATTATAGTTTTTTGTTTTGAGTCAGTATAGTAGTAATATATGTGCCTCATTAATGCCTCCCCCATTCCTGTAATTGTGTCTAACCCTCTAAGGACACCAACCTGTCTGGTAAGTGTGAACTTTTGATGAGGGTGCCAGAAATGAGATTTTGTTGTCACACAATTTGTCTTTGATTCTCCAGCTCTCTCTTCACTTTCTCTCTCTTTTTCTTTTCTTCCCTGAGAAAATGGACATAATTAGAGGCCAGAGAGATTTATATAGCAGATTTTTTTATTTTATACATGTAAATCAGGCATACTGCGGGTTTGAAATAGTGGCCAAACTGGTGATTTAGTATACATGATATAGTCAGGTTTTGTTATTTGGGATTCTCTTGTTTTTGAATAGCATTTATATTATACCAGTTTGATTGTGTCAGAAACACTTGAATCAACCCGTACTAAGCAATGAATAGCCTTTGGTTTTCTTCTTCAAGGAAATTTCTGGTAATGTGGCATACATGTTTGCCATGATAAAAAATTTTTATATGCATGATCTGTGTCTGGTATACAGCAAAGGCCAAGTGCGAGCTTGGGAGGGGTTGAAGTTGAGAAGAAAAACGGCTTACAAATATTGCTTGTAAAGTAGTAAAGAAGAACTCGTAAAGAATAGCTCGTAGAATAATTTCTGTATGGTTGATGTAAAGATAGACATGATGTCTGTATCAAGAAAGGAATGTAATATTGTTATGGGAGGGTCCCTTGAGCACTGTTTTGATACCTAGTTGATAATCTTGTGAATCTACACTTTCATTGTCAATTAAATAATGGAGTGTGTCATTTTCTAAATGGGAAGCCGGAACAGGATGTAGCAATTTTTTGTTTACCACAAAAATGGTGAAATATTGTAAGAGAACCGAAAGAGAACCAGCTCAGCAATGCTGTTCAGAAGCCACAATGGAAGTGGTTTTCCTCACATAATTGGGAAGAGGCCATAGCCTCTTGATTTTGGGAAGAATTATCTCTAAAATTGCTAATTTTGGAAGTCAAAAAATGCTGGTGTAAGTTCAGATTTTTTGGAAAAACTGCATGATTTTCGAGAAAATTTGAATTGGGAAGAGGCCTTTAATTGTCCTTTGTTATGTAAGGTGAAAAATCACCGAGTGCATTGTGAGAATTTACACACAGAGGAATTTGCGGAACCTAAGTGATAAATAAAAGTGCTTTGAAATCATTCAGTTGTGTGCTTTCTTCTTTAGGTTATTCTCATCTAGTTGACGGAAGCACTAATGCTGCTCATCCACATTTTCAGCATTGTGAACTCTTCTGAGCAGAAAAATGCTTTATTATTGAGCAAGAAACAAAGAAATCACCAAATTACATGCTTATTAGTCCATAACTGATATTTATTTAAAGAAAAAGCCTGTTCTGAGAGCCCTAGCCTTGTTAGTAGACATTTTGCAAGACTGCATTTTTTGCTTCATTTGACAGCCAAGATTATTTTTATGAAAGTTTCGGAGGAAATTTACATAGCAAATAGTGCCCTAGGAAAGACAGTTATTCAATTTTCCACAATTTCCTACGCAGTAATTTCGTAAAATTTGCATAAAGGGTTTAGTAGAAGCTTATTATGGAAGCATTGTAGAGAAATCTCGAATTCGGCATTCTTCTATCTAAAGAAACAGGGGAAATGTTCAATTTTATCAGAAAGACCGTGGGTTATAGATTTAATTTAAATTTCAATGAATGTTAAAAAAGCACCGCAGGGCTTATGATGGTATACAATTGTGAAGCAGCTTGTCAATTGAAGCAGACAGAGTTTAGCTGCAGGAGCAGAATACCTAGACTAGTTTTAACCTTCACTGTAATTTTATTTATTTCAATTTCACAAATTTAGAAACTTTTGTTTATGGTTTATTATTTATGTTTAGATTTGATTTTGAAAAGATAATATGGGTGGTACTGACAGTGTGAAGTTCTTAACAATTTTAGAATTTTTTTTTTTTTTCATAATTTTGTGAACAAATTTTTTTATTTAGACACTTGTTTTATAAATTTATCCTGATTCTTAATATCAAAATGCAAGAATTCCCCTTCACAAAACATAGCCAATATAATTTCTGTACAATATCCCCAGTTCAGGATTTCCTCATGTAAGGAAGCTATCCAGCTAGCTTAATATTTATGGATGGTCGGTGGTTGGTTGAGTGCCAGCTTCCTCTCCTTTGTCTTCCTCAACCAGTTGAGCTTATTGGTAGTTGGTGTTTGGGTGCCCCCTTCTTTTTCTTGGTCTCCCTCAACCAGTTGAGCTGATGGATGGTCTAGGGTATCCGCTTGTGCCTTAAGTTTTCCTCTGACAGTCAAGTTGGAGACTCATTAAAGCAACCTTAACAGAGAATGTGACTTAACACAGAAAAGAAAAAAGAAAATATTCCTGTACTAATATATACATTAATGCTTATATAACAATTTATCTTGAATGGTGTGAACTAAAGAGCCTCCTTTGATAATTGAAAGTCTCTGAAAATTTTTTTCTTGGAAATAGATTTTCAAGTACAGTGACTTGTCAACTTCTTTCTTTGTAGGTCACTAGAGTAATGTAATAAGTAGAGTGTGAGATATTCTGAGAAAATTGAGAAAAAAGTATTTATTTTTCCTTCTTGAAGTAATTGGAGACTGACATACTCATAACATTTAACAAAATGTAATATAATTATAGAGTTTATATGAACTCGGGCTACAAGATACAACTAGTATATCTGAACTTTTTTGTAGTTAACCATAACATGCTGAATTTCTTTTACGGCTTTCATATTTGTAAAATGGCTGTTAACAATTTCTGGGATTTCAAGATTTGAAAATTTTGACAATTAGAAATTGTTAAGCCAATAGTATACAGAGCCAGGATAGACAACAATATGGAGCCTGGTCAACTACACAGGCAACTGATAGCTAAAGCTAAGGACGGCCTTTGTGGCTAAATGATTAAAGTCAGTGAATTCGAATCACTAGCCTTTCTCTGCTGACTTGGTACAAATCTTGACAGAAACTTTGAATTGTTTCTGTTGGTCAGCAAAGCTGTCAAGCTAGCGTTATGAATGGTTGGTGGTTATACTAAAACTACCCAGATGAGCTCCTCTTTCACCAGTTTAAAAGACAGTATTTGCGCCATAATTATGACCTTTAGAGTATTGGTGTGATTCATAAAAAAATTTTTAATTACAAATGGATGAAAATGGATATTTTATGCCATATACATATGTCTGAATTTTGTTGTTTAAACTAAATATTGTTATTTTAATATATTTCAGGCTGAAATATTACAGAGTGCTCAAGCCCTGTCCCTTACCACAGCTGTACCAGATGAGGTGAGTTTCTATCTTAAATGCAATCATATCTGATGATATGTAAAATAAATTGTTCACTTTTTGAGCTTCATTTACAAAATTACAACCAGATTTGATTAATATATAAAATGTAAAGAAGTTGTTCAATTTTCGAGTTCAAGTGAATTTCAGTTGAGCTCAAAAAGTGAACATTTATTTTATATTTTGTAATACTATCATTTTGCTGTCCCAATGATTTCTAGTAATGCAAAAGAATAAATATTAAGTTTATATGATATAAACTTTGCACAAAGGAAGTCGAGCATTATGTCTCTTTATCGGATAATACATCAACTTTTGCTTGCGTGGTAGATTTTCAATTTTATTAAAAAAAATTTAAAAGTCATTTCAGTGTTTACGAGTATCATTTTTTGATAAAAAAAATGTTAACTTGTCTTTAAAAAATGATTTATTGAAATTCTAATCATGTTAAAATTCTATTACGGAAATAAACATGAATAAATATTTTTTATGAAAGTAACACAAGTTGTTCTTGGCATATTGACTGGAATATAAAACAGCAAGAAAAAAAAGGTTTCCGCGGAAATTTGATTTGATTTCGAGATGAAATGAGCTATTTTATCGCAAAACGCAGATTCAGGAGGTGAAATAAACAATTAAGTTGTTTCAGACAAAATCATGTACATGTCTGCCGTTTGAACAAGATTTACTCAATAAAAGCGACTATATAATAGGATAGTGTATAAAACATGGTTTTGTCAGCCTCTAATCAGAGACATAACCGACGTGTAATCGATACGTATTCTGGAAAAACATGCAATTTTCATCTACCATTTGCATGTCTCTTCTTGTATTTTGTTTCGCAATCAAAACTAGGTAATTCTAGCCTTTTCTTATGTAAAGACTTCATTTCCGTGTGATTGGGTTTTACATTATTCATACTACGGGGTTATTTTCTTCTTGGTTTTCAAAACGGGGAGTCTGTTTCTCTAGGCTTTTAATGGGCTGTTTTGCTTTCAAATTATAGAGGCAAATAACTTCTTCAAATAGAGGCCAATTGTGAGTTTGACGTGCCTTCGTGAGTTAATTGATTCTTCGCATGCATGCAATTGTTTACGGTAAATCTTGGTCGAGTTTGCGGCGTAATGGAGGTTTTTTGAACGGCAATTTCAAACCATTTTGAATCGGGAATGGCGTGACTGGAGAATATCATGAAATATTTTGTGTTCTCATCGTAGAACTTGTTGCGTTGTGTAGTTATAAAGTAGAATGGATGCCGACTTTATGGGCCTATTATATTTAATATTAGGATATGAAGCCGTTGAAGAATGAGTCAGATTATTACCAGATTAATGTCATTTTGCCTGCATATTAATATTATCGTAAGGATTTTTAAACGGGCGGTCATGAAAGTGACAGGTGGGAAAATTATGTAAATAATTCAGCCTCCATTGTTTGTGTGTCTGCTGGACAGAATTATTGATCTGAAATTATGCAACAATTGATGGAACGCGTTGAATTACCTGTAATTTGGTTACATAGAATGCACTGTAATGATCCTGATTGATCTGTATCGTTTTATTGCAATTTTAGATTTCGTTCATATATAATTTACAGGTGTGAAGATATTATAATGTTTTAATGGTGAAAAAGTAAATTTTTAGTTTTCAGTATTGTAATTGTATGCACACTGGTGGGACGAGAAACAAAAATTAGAATTTTGTAATATTCTTTTCAAAAAGTTAAAACTTTTGTCATTTGACAAATTATAAAATTTAACAATCTTGTTGATCAACTTAAGAGATGGTTACGGTCCATGGAGATGTTACTTCACGTCTATTACTGCAACAAGTACTAAATGTTCTTGGGTTAGGTAATTAGTAAGCATAACCGGTGATTAAAGTGTCGAATTCTCTCAATTTAACAAATTGTGACAGGACAGTATAGTCCCTGGAGGCTTGAAATAAACACCAAAAATAGCCGAGATTGTAAAGTGTTCAAGTATGGTGTAACCAAAGTATAACTTCTGGTATGTTATTATACCGCAAGATGTAATCCACTGCAAAGTAATTGACTTGGTCGCTGGGAAAATTTTGGTTTTGAAGTGAGAAAAAAAAATCTTTGCAATTCTTCCACACATTATACTGTTTAATCTGCGTATTATTCTTATTATTCAATCAGACGAGAAGTATCTTTGTTAGATGACCTTGAAAACAGCAGAAAGAGTATGAAACACCATGACTGTTTAGTCCTAAAGTGAAGTTAGACTCTCTTTTTTCTGTCAGTTCGAAGTGAATTTGTTACATATTTTTCAAAAGGTTGACTTTATAGTTGTGATTCATCAATAATTGATAATGAAAAATGTAAAGGATAAAATATAACCACCACCTAGGTTCTAAAAAATGTTAAAAATTTACGTTGCCGATACATTCAGAACAATGTTTATAGAAATTTCCTATGGTCACATTGATTATTTATTAATTTTTTTTTGTAGTAAAATATAAAAATTGAACACAATTATGGCAAAAATGTAGTCAATTTGACTTTTAACTTTGCACTCTGATGGCCATAATGTCACTTTCATTGCATAAAATAAGGAATGGCTAACGCAATCTATTCTTGAATGAGAAAAAAGATGAATTAACCAACAAAATAAGTCAGTTTCACATATCGCAGCAGTGTATAAGTTCAGTGTGACCTGATAATACAGCTTAAGCTAAAATGCGATCTATCTAAGTTTTCACCCATCTAGTATAATATTGTTAGTTTCCACTTAAATTGAGCAGATAAATTTCCTCTCATAAAATGAAACTTTCTCAATTTGATTTCTGAAATAAAATGTAATTTAAACAATGCTAAGAAAAATACTAGATGATAGGGAATTAGATTTTGAGAAATGTTTCCTTGGTTGTGATCGATAGCTTGCCATTTGATGTTCGTTCACCATGAAGAAGGCTGTTAAGGAATCCTCGTGTTAAGAAATGCTGGGTTTTATTTTTTAAATTGTAGCAAATTTACCCTACTTTCTAACATGTGTCAGAAGGTCAGCAGTTCAAATGACTTTTGTTATTCTTGGCAGTGAGATATAAGATTATATCAGTGAGATAATAGTTTTATGTCAGTGAGATACAAGATTATATCAAGAGATATTAGGCTATATGAGTTGTAGTGTATTAGTGAGATGTTTGGTTTTGTCAGTGAAATATAATATTGTATCATTGAGATGATAGATTATGTGAGTGATATTATAAAATATATCAGTGAGATAATAGATTATGTCAGTGAGATATTAGAAAATATCAGGGATATTTTAGATTATGTCAGTGAGATAATAGGTTATGTCAGTGAAATATTTAAAAATATCAGTGAGATGTTAGACTATGTCAGTGAAATACAAGAAAATATGAGTCAGATGTCAGATTATGTCAGTGAAATACAAGAAAATATCAGTGAGATGTCAGAGTATGTCAGGGAGATGTCAATTTATTTCAGTGAGATATTTGATATCTTAGTAAGATGTTTGGTTTTGTCAGTGCACCAACAATAGTCAGTCAGTCAGTGAGATACAAGTAGATTACTTTTGTGATATATCCTTTAATATCAGTGAGATAGTAGATTATATCAGTGAGATGTAAGATTTTGTGTATATAAATGAAAAAATAGATATCATTATTGAAATTGAAAAAGATTAGTGAAATATAAGATTATTGTATGTATTTCCAGTCTGTCGAGGCTCGCTTCCAAATCGTTACATGAAATTACAGTTGATTTGTCATGGAACTTGATAATTGGTTGCTGTTGCTGTGTCTTACCATGTCTGAGTCATATTGTGTCGTGTAAATTGTCTGGCGTGAAAAATTTCACTGAAATTGTTTTTATAGTGTGTGTTCTGAACATGTCTCCAAAACATTTTTGTCACCTCTATGCGAGACAATTGTTATTGCGTGAAAAAGCAAATACAACTGTCTCAAGCTGTGGCGATGATTTGTTTTCTAAGATTCTGTAAATAGATCGATTCATTAAGAACAGTTGATGGTTATTTTCCTCGCACCTTCCACCGACTCCGTAAAGTGTAAAACAGATATATACTTGGAAGCTATTACAGAATTAAAGTAATTTTCGAAACCAGACTCTATGTCGTAAATGTGTTTATTTCTTGTACGGACGTCTGTAACATGATTAAAGCCAGCTGTATCTGTGGTTGTAGAGTAACGATACGTGACAATGTCACTGCCATATTAGGCAAGGTTCCGTCTGATCATCGGGATAACCTTCAATGATTAATAAGAAACGATGGCACGAATTAATGAACTTGCCAGAACGGTGATCAAAGAGCCTAAGGGGGAAAGTGAATCTGTCATTAATTTCACTTATTGATGTAGTTAGGGTTTTTTTCTGGCCAGAAAAAAAAATGCAGGGGAAAGGGGGGAGAAAAAAAATATCTTGATGTGTAAGTATGACATCGGACAGTTATGCAGAATCGTCAGAGAATGTTGTAGCCAAGGTTTCAGGGAAACGCTATAGAACGTATATTAGATTGTAGAGTTACGATAGTCTGTATTAATGAAACAAATTGGGCCTCATCAATTGTTTTGTGCTTTTCATGTGTCATGTGATACATTTATAAATAATAACCAGCTTATGAAGAAAAAGAAAACAAACTGACCAGGTTTTGACCATTTTCAAAGGAGCTGTTTTTTTGGAGGGGTTTGGGTTTTTTAAATATACGTGGGTATTGCATGCAGTTAAGGAGACAAATTTACTGAATATGTGCTGCTTTTATGGTTATCTGTTTAAATCCAACTATGTCAGTCTGATCAAGTTTTAGATTATAAGTAAATTCCAAATTTTATATCAGTTTTATGGTTTTTCTGGCGGCAGATATAATGGGAGGCCCAATCTTTGGGTCCACAGCATTACTTTATATCGATCTTGGTAGTAATAATGTATCCCAGCCACTCCCACCTTGACTTTTCTGTGGTAGCTTTTACAGAGACATTTTTATTTCCTAGGAAAAGGTATGATAACATATTTTAGTGCCCTCGTGAGATATTTAAGAAACTAGAAGCCGACGGTTAATTAATACATGTCAGTCATCCTTGTTACACTGTAGACAGCGTGTTTTGTTGTTGTTGTTTTTAGTCGTATGTTCTAATTTGTCTTTTTATGAAGTTTGATTTTATTGGCTATAGTAACAAGTTGCAAGTTTATTATCAGGCTTCAAGAGTCGGGGCATCTATAAGTTAAGAAAGTATCGAAGAAAATATCGGTATTTTTTACCAGTTAATCTTAAATATTTTGCACTGGACATATAAAAGCGATAGCACTGGTCAAAATTGATGCAACAAAAGGACAAAAACAAAGATACAAAGATATTACAATTTTGTTGTTCCTTTCATTGTCATACATAGATGTAACACTGACGTGAATTTTCGATATCCTTCTGTATCAATGCTTTCTTGATCGGAAGAAAAACAAGCTTGAAATTTAATTTTTTTCTTCAGTCCCCTTTTATAAAGCAAAAATAATGCAAGCTTTAATGGGATTGTTTGGAAGATATCATGCATTTGATTTGATCGAGGAAAATCCACATGTTCGAATTACTCACCATATAAAGTTCTCTTTCCTAGAATCAATACAATATTCATTCCTTTGAACCATTGAAAATGCCCTTTTCTGAATAAAAAAAAAAGAAAGACGAAAAAACACCATTACCGTTACATCTAAGAATCTTTTATAAAAGTAGAAAAAAAGTGATTTAAGGGGAATTGATTTTAAGACGAAATGCAATAAAATTCCATTGTAAAAGGGGAATCGTTTGTTTGTCATGGGTAAGAGTTTAGGGAGAGAACAGAGCTACCATAAATATAAATGGTTTATTGATGTTAAAGTCATGTTCAAGCATTTCAATGAGAGCATCATATTAGATGTATTATCGTTTATTTCACTTGTCAGAGTCCATTAGAGGAATGCATAAACAATGTTTATATGTAGGAAATAAAAAAAACCGAAGCCTTGATTTTACTGGAGCAGTCAATTTTCTGGAGCCGTTGAAAACGACGAAGATTGATTTCATGCTGGAAGGATACTGTTAGTTGCGGTTAACTGCGATTGCTGTTAGTTTTTCAACGACCGAGATTGATTTCATGCTGGGACATTACTATTAGTTGTGGTTAACTGCGATTGCGGTTAGTTTTGGCTCTAGGAAAGAAAGCACCCTGTTGAAAACGGCCGAGAGTGATTTCATACTGGGATGTTACTGTAAGTTGCGGTTAACTGCGATTGCGGTTAGTTTTTCAACGACCGACATTGATTTCATGCTGGGACGTTACTATTTAGTTGTGGTAACTGCGATTGCGGTTAGTTTTTCAATGACCGAGATTGATTTCATGCTGGGATGGTACTGTTAGTTGCAGTTAACTGCGATTGCGTTTAGTTTTTCAATGACCGAGATTGACTTCATGCTGGGGTGTTACTGTTAGTTGCACTTAACTGTGATTGCGGTTAGTTTTGGCTCTAGGAAAAAAAGCACCCTGTTGAAAATGGCAGAGATTGATTTCTTGCTGGGATGTTACTGTTAGTTGCTGTTAACTACGATTGCGGTTAGTTTCGGCTCTAGGAAAGAAAGTATCGATGATGTTTGACATTGTATCCAGACATCATTTGTCAAATTGATTTAAGATTTACATCTCTTTATGAGTAGGTTCTTTGATGTGAATGTAATGTAATATATTATTCAACGGTTAGAAAATGGATGTAACAGGGATTGCTGAGTGATGAACTTATTTTATAAGACTCAATTGTTGAAGAGACTTGGTTGTGTACATTTCATGCAAGAAGTTTGTGACTAAATATCTAGTAGCGTGATGGTAGTGTTTTATCATTCTTTAGTTGATTAAATAGAGGACATTGGTCGAATGTAGGTTCAATACTAAACTATACTGTGTAATTGAACAAGTTTCTGTATTTGGAACTGATAATTATCAGTTTTAGGGATATTAAGATGAAAAGTTGAAAATGGGTCAGTGCCTTGGGTAAGACTACAGATTTGCAGGCTGGCCTGGCTCTATGCTTGGTGATCAGGTCAAATCACTCTTTAAGTAAGGTAAAGGTCAAAACGTATGATATACATGTATATGTATATCTTCTTTAAATATTTTTTCTCAGAATTTATCACAGTGTTTCAGGTGATTGTCTCTTAGGTAAGAGATTGATTTTAAGATATTATTTCCTTTAAAATTTACAACTTTTCATTGCTAAGTGTTTTTCATTGTATGTATAAAACAATAAAATATAAATATTGTAATAGGATGGAATTGTTTGATGTGTATTAATGGAGATGTTCAAATCCCAGACACCATAAACTATCCATCACCTCTTGATCTGCATTCAGAACCAATAATTCAGTATCCAGTTGCTCTGTCAGACCCAATAACTCAGTATTCCATAGCACGAAAAGTAGTTCCTGTTACACAAAGTAGTTCCAGCATTTAACAGACTGTGGCACTTGAGAGGAAGTACCAGTCTGGGAAGTAATGAGCTCGACAAATAACCAGTCAATGCTTAAAACAAATCCTAGAAAATCGTATAGATTCAGTGAATACTGTTTCGGTTATTTATTTTCTCGTCCTCAGAATCACATTGAACCTATAAAAACTTAGATTTTACTGACCTTCCTGAACTTATAGTTGGCAATGCATTTGAGACTTCATCTTTTTAAGGTTTCAAGGAACACCAGTCAATGAAAACAACATTTTTTATCAGTTTCTGATAGTGAGTTATGGTGTTTAAGTTTGATATATCGAAAATTTATTTTATTCATCTGACTTGAGATATGCCACTGTAACGCTGTTGTCCAACGCGACATTGTACTTTGTAGCTCCGAGTAGGACTTGAACTTATGTTACTATGGTAACGGATTACAGTTGCTTATGAGGCAGCCAGACTGAAGAGCTGGAGCTAGTAAAATTTAGACGTGGTTTATTGGTGTATTATTGCTGCAGACTTTATGATCAAAAGAGAAGAGAACAATTATCTTAATTATGAATTCTTTCTTGAAACATTACCCATCAGTCAGTTTGTCTGGTTCATATTTTCGACCACTATACTCATGTTCCCACGCAAAATAAGAGTGAATGACCTTTTTGTAGGTCGGCACAATGGAAAACTTCTAAGAAAAACCATGGCGACAGATATTAGATTTGTTGTAGCAATTTGATCACTGAGATGGTACTATTTTCTTTTCATGGGCATACAGACTGGAGGCCTTAGCTAAGCTGGTGTAATAAGATCAAGTATTTATGGTGGCCGTCTTCCATTTTCTCTCTCCTTTCTACTTGAGTTGATGTCCAACTTATTAAGTTGATGGCTGGTTAAAATCCCCAATCCAATCACAAGAAAATTGGAAGAAAAAAAAAGTTGCTGAAAATCTTGACAAAGCTGAGGAAAACACTGCCTGCAGAATATAGTACTATAATTGGCAAGATATTACTTTGAAGATTGTAAAGCAGTCCTTTTTACATTTAAGGCAAGTCCTTGCTTGACAGTCGATTGTGCGGATCAAAGGGAGAAAATGTGACTTATGATGTTTCCTATGCTTTGAATAGACTTACTCTGGAATAGAATATATTTTATTTTGTGTTTTCCCAGCTAATCCTGGGTACAAACAAACTTAAACAGTTTCGAAAATAAATTTGTCTGTTTTATTTTAAACCTGGGCTTATCAACTGCCATGTTAACTAAAACTTAAAAGTTTGACTGTTATCTTAAGGACATTGTGTTTAGCTGCATAAAACTTAAAACTGACTTTCAATTTTTGAAATTAATTAAACTTTCATGAAAAATTGAGATTGACTTTAGCCAATCAATTTGTTGATCAAAGTCTCCTTTAATTGACACTGCCTTCTCAAACCACCCTGGCAACTAAAATATTTGTTGAATTTTCACTACTTCTTTTGTGAAAGTATAGTAAAAAAAAAATCATTAATTTCCTTTGGACTGATTGAATTAATGAATAAAGTAACCTTTAAGTGTTTTCCTTTTTTCTCAAATTCACTTCACTTAGTACAATTTTATGTTCTTGTATAGATTTTCTGTGCCATTATTATGAAACTATCTAGAAAAGGTTTAGTGTTCAACTAGAAAAGGTTTAGTGTTCAGTCACTATTTTTATAAGCTATATGTTTTTTTTTTCATTTATATTGTGAGATTTTTGTTTGACTAACACAAAACTGTAGAAAACCTGATACTGATGTGTCAGATATTATTTTTAGTATAAAAAAAGAAAGGGGGAAAAAAGAGAGAAAAGAATCTATTATTGTATTTAAATGAGATTTTACATTACTCTCTTATAAACAGTACATTGTATCAGAAATAGTTGATGCCTAGCTGGGAGCAGTATTTATGGTTCAAGAAATTATTTATGAGCAAGATAGACAAAAAATAATGAGCATAAAAAGTATATTGCATAGTTTGAGGCTTTTTAGACGTGAAAATTTCGTGACGAATAATGGACATGTTCTGAAAATTATTCCGGAACAATGACAGTTAACGTGATTGGACAAACGTAGCTGGGAAAGTATCACGTACGTATGACCGTTTGATCTTTACAAAGTTTTACAGACTGGTATCGAGTCGTCAAGAAAGATGACAAATAAGGCGAGTGTTGATAAATAAAATAGGTACACTGGCAAACAAGTTTGAAATAGAAAAATCAATCTGATTCTGCTTTAACAAAAGAAGCTTGTGTCCCTCGTCTGATAATAAATGACAAAATGATTTATTAGTTTTGGGTCGGGGATGGACGTAGAGAGAAAGCCGAGGATTGAAGATGTTCCCGATGATCAATATTCGTTTCATCTGACTTGTGTCAATATCTTGAAGGGAAAAACGGGAGAAACGTTCCGGTTCCCGTACTGATTTGAAATAACTCTATTGGATGGCCGATAACGAAAGTATTGCTTTAAGGGGGAAAATTGCCCGATATTTATAAAATGGAAAAAAGACCTGGAACAAATCACATTCTGTAGTATGCTGTGAGTTATTGAAGGCTCCGTAAAACTTCGGTAATTGAAATCAGTTTAGTAGTACTTATTTGGGAAAAAAAACAATGTAAGAATTGTTTTAGCAGTGAATAATACTGGAAAACATTATCACAAAAGGTGACTTCTTCAAATTAATGTAAATTTGACATTAAATAACATTTCACTTGTAAAGTTCTTCGTAATATATATATAAGATTATTGTGTGGAGGTGAAATAATTGGCTAGGAAAGTAATGGTATTGTTATTACGAACAGTTGGAACTTAAAAGCAGGCATTTCTTTTCCTTTCTAAGAGATGGGCAATCTGATATCAGAAAAATTAGTTTCATTCAGTGATTTTCCAATATATATTGGACGAACAGTCACTAGCACGGCTCATTTCAGTGTACAAGGAAGGTCTGTGAGGATTTTACTTTCTTTGGTATAAATGGAATTCTTGTGGGTAATTTCAGTCAGTTGGAACAGTTAGGAGACATTTTCTAGACTGTATTATTGTTCCAGGAATATATATTAGAATATGACAAATTATTTTCCGGCATACGATATGCTTAATCAAAATTCTAGACTTATATTTCTACGGAAAAATGGCAGTTTGACGGATTCATTATTTATTACCATAGTATAGGACATATTACTTATTTTATAGGACATATTACTTATTTATTGCGTTTGATTGGAAAATTAAAAAAAATCGTCACTTGATCAATAAGGTAAGAATTTAAATAATAATTTTGATGTGATATTTTCTGATACATTTAATTATAATTTAATCATTATTTAATTAGGAAACAAGAGGGTTTTGTTGCACTGAAAATTGAATTAAAAAAATTATTATGATAGATGAATTATAAGCCGGTGATGATCATTGAATTGAGGGAGACATATTTATAACATCTTACATACTTTATGTTGGTCTCAACACAAAATTCTGTAAGCATTCCCTCCCAAATTTTCTTGGTAATATTTACTCTATTAATATCAAATTTATTTTGATTAAAAAACAAGAAAATTACTTCAATAAAAAGCAGATAATTCTATTTCTAAGAAAACTTTTACTCCTCCAAGGTTGTCTTGTATTAACAGAAATATGGAAGCCTCAGAAATTGAAAGGAAATAAAATGAGAGTTCTGTTTATAAGTTCTTTGCCACAAGTTAAAAAAAATGAAATGGAACCAGTAAATAATGATCTCCAAACTTGGCAAAAATGGAAATTTTTGCAGGCTAAGTTTGATTAAAATAGATAAAACAAAATCCCTAAACAACACCTAAAAAATTACAAAATTGAAAATGTTGCAGGCTTGGTTTTATTGAGTCCAAAACCCCTAGGACCGGCTTAAGCAGAAGTTAACATTTAAGCCGAAATGGACGTTGAGTGTAACCTACCATCCAAGTCCTTTAGGATAGGCTTTTACTAGAATTCACCATTATATTACAAGAGAAGCATATTTTATTTGAGGTGCAGCTTTCATATGCAGCAAAGTTTTACAAGTCCTTGAAATAATGATTAGGAAAAGTGCGTCATCAACGTTTTTGGTTCATTTGTGGAAAAAAAAATTGTTTTTTTATTAATCCTATTTTAAGAATTTAATTACCAAACCCATTTGAAGAGAGATACAAAAAAAGACAGTGTTAAGGATGGAAAATATTCCATCCTCTATTTTCTCCTGTTTTATCATTTCTATTTCAAATAGTAGTTAGTCTTAATTTGTCCTCAGTTGTTGTCGTACGTCAGACAATAGGGCCTGAGGTTACGAGTGAAATGAAAAGTTTTTGGTTTCAGTATTGATGAAACAAAATTAAATGAGAAGTTTTGTAGAGGTATATTACGCTGTCTGATACCGGAATCTGCCTTGTAGCTTGATATTTTTGATGACATATTGAAGAGTTATTGCCCTTGCTGACTTATTGAGATTGCACTTTGTCTGTGAGTAGTTAAAAGTAATAAATATCTGAAAAAAGTGATCCCTCGGAAGCATTTCATGAGCAAAATTACATGAAAATTGCAGATTTACATTCTTCAACAGTGGTGGTTAAAATTAATATTTTTGATATGTTGAGTTATGACCCCTTTTTTGGTTTCTTGCAAGAGCTGTATCTGAAAGGTTTTATATGCCAAAGCTCTTTAAGAGTGACCTCCCTTTAATAGTTTGAAACTTTCTGACTTGAGAACTGTAAATTTCAAATAAAATTCTGAAACATTATGAAACTTTATACTTTTAAATATTTCTTTCCATGTTCAAAAGGTCTGGATTGTAACATAAACTAAAACGTCATACAAGCAAGATGGCTTCTCATTATGTCCCTGGTTGCTAGCGGCAACTTATATAACATGCAGCATGTACAGATGTAGAATCAGCCAGCACATATCTGTGAAACCTGATCATGGTCTGCACTTTGAGCTTTTCAGTCAGTGCATAGCTTGAAATTTTCCCTTAAAAATGGCTTTGAAAGACTGGAGTCTATGTATTTCTTAGCTCCATCAGGTGAGATGGTTTTGACCCCTGGTGTTGCTTTAAAGTTTGTAGCACCCAATGTAAGTCAAAACCATCTTTCCTGTTTTGGTGCCATATAACCTGAATTATGTTGGTGCACCATAAAACCAAACAAAACAACACAACAACAAAAAATTTTTAAAAATTCCCTTATGGTATTTATGAATGGTTTGTTCAGATTGAAACATGGATATGTCCATATAAGAATTTTTGTGTGGTAAGGGATAAAAAAATACAGAATTACAAATAATATCTTCAGTCTATGTAAAGTGTCAGTTTATTATCCTAATAACATGTTGTAGAATTATGGGGAGAATGAGGATTATAATTATGTAATGAGCAGATGGTGACAGAAAATTAGAACTCCACATTTCCGTGTGATTTGATTATGTCATAAAATAAGACGTTCAAATCTTCCTGCTTATTTACCAATGATGAGGTAAACCACAGTTATTGCCACTAGTCTTGGTGGTAAGAGTGGTAGATTGTTGACTGTGAGGATTTATTTTTAGAAATGGGGAAAAAAAGAACAAAATGAAATAGATCAATTGAAAACATTAATTTTGATTTGTGGGTCAGTGTCAAGTTATATAAATGCAAAATTTTGTAGGAGTTTATATTAACAACTGTTGTATGAATATGTAAAAGAAGTATTATTGTATGAATACATTCAAATTTTGTGTGAGTACATGACAATCATTGTATGAATATATAAAAGAAATATATAGTATTATTGTATAAGTACATACAAATTTTGTGTGAGTACATAATAATCATTGTATGAATATATACTCACAAATTTTGTGTGAGTACATGTATAAGTAAACAAAAATTATTGTATGAATTATATGAAAGAAATTGTGGCATGAGTATATAAAAAGAATTGTATGAGTACATAGAAATTATTGTCTAATGAACATATATATAAAGAAATTATTGTATGAGTACATAGATTTTATTGTTTAGTATGATTTTATATACTGAGTACTTACTCAGATGTATGTTTGAATACATACATACATACAAATTATTTTACAAACGCAACAAATTATATTTCAAAATATGTCTGGAAGAAAATAGATTAGATTTGTAATGAGTGCTTGGTACCATTTTAGTTACCTTATATTGACATGGGTTTTCCTTTTTGCCCTTTAGCAGTCTTACTATATAATACTACATATAACAGAAATATAATATTATGTAAGAAATATATGTAAGAGAAATGAAATGGTGGAATTAATTTGAACCACGCAAATGTCTCAAAATACGATTTTCAAAGAAATTGTATGGAGGATAAACTTACTGGCAACACTTAAGTGTATTATAAGGTTTACATGTATATACATGCGAAATGAAATTGTTGAATTATTGAACGGTACGAAATAGAATATGAGAATGCTTTGATTTATATAAGAAATAAATGATACAGAAGTGAACGGCACTTACAAGTCTAAACATGAAAATAGAAACGTAAAAGGATCTAATGATAAGAAAACCATATATAGAACGTAATGAAAAATGTGAAAGTAGCTTTAGTGGTATTACTACAGCTGTTATTGAGTAGGAATACACTCCATGTATCGAACACCAATATCGCTCCTCAGCTCTCGTGTT
The DNA here is from genome assembly GCF_026571515.1 of Ruditapes philippinarum. Lineage (NCBI taxonomy): Eukaryota > Metazoa > Mollusca > Bivalvia > Venerida > Veneridae > Ruditapes > Ruditapes philippinarum. Next base: position 60,937 of record NW_026862846.1, on the reverse strand, counting down.
CGTTTTCTATAGATTAATTACAAAATAAGTCGTGTAAACCCCTTGTGGATTGATTTGAAGTGAGATGACTGCAAATCAAGTCTCGTATATAAAAGACATCATGTTGAGTACACAGGAAATTACTACTCTATAGAATGAGGGGAGAGGAAAAAAAATAGTTCCATCATGCGAACCAGAAAAAAAAGTTCCTTCACCTCTTGTTTTTTTTTCATTTCAATGGATTGTGAGATGGTTGCAAGATTGTGTCCAGTCAGAAATAATTTCAGTTGATCATGCTAACGATGTATTAGCGATGTATTAGCGGCTAGATTATTATCTTAATTAGATAGAAAAAAATCTTAAATTTATTTCTCATTATATAAAGTATGTGATTATATTTTTTTTGTTGTTATAAAACTTTGAAAATGGGATGGGATGGGGGGTTGTATAATAGATGGACAGGAAATGACAAAATTTCCTGTTCAATATGAACAGGACTTCAAAAGCTGGGCTAAAGGGAGGTAATTACATAACAAACAAAACACATACATATGAGCCGCGTCACGACAAAACCAACATAATGGGTTTGCGACCAGCATGGATCCAGACCATCCGCGCAGTCTGATCAGGATCCATGCTGTTCGCTTACGAACCCTATAACAAGTAGAGAAACTGATAGCGAACAGCATGGATCCTGATCAGACTGCGCGGATGCGCAGGCTGGTCTGGATCCATGCTGGTCGCAAACCCATTACGTTGGTTTTGTCATGGCACGGCTCATATGCAAATAAACATCAGTATTGTGAGAAATTGATAACAAATTTTTTTTTCCTTATCATTTGGTCCCTCTTAAGATTTTTTACTATCCTTAATCAATTATGTTTAAGTAAAAAAGAGATGTATGTATTAGATACCTCAGCATTGTTTAAATATAAAAAGGTAAATTTTCAAAATTCAATGCCTTTATATAATTGTATATAGTTAAAACAGGTTTGAATCCCTTTTATTATGTCAGGAAGCTTAGTACAAAGGTTGGTTGTTCTACTCAAGGCTTGTGCCTGAAGTAATACACAAAGGGGCATCTAAGGTCTTCCAGCAGTAAAGCTGGACATGGACAAGATTGCAAAACTGAAAGCACTGTAACACTATTCAAAACTGAAAGCACTGTATTCAAAACTGAAAGCACTGTATGCTTATTTCTTTAGACTTCTCTTATTGGACATGTTTTACATGTTATTAAATGAAGTTACGTTTTTTTGTCAGCTGAAAGTCTAAGCCATATATATTTACACGCAAAAAAAACAATGCTGATTTTCGTTCCAATTTGTGAAAATTGCGAATTTTGAAAATGTTTAGAGATTCTACAGCGGATGCCAAGTTTCCATGAGAATTAACTGAATGTAAGTGAGAAAAGTTAGGCTGGAAATTTTCCATATACACGGAGATATAACCTATCATGGAAATTGTATTAAAATCGTGTTAATTGATAGACTAGGCAATAAATCCTGCCTTCTGAGAATATGTAAATTTCTTTTTCTTTTCACTTTTCATTATTGATTTGGAAAGGAAAAAAAATCAACTTGAGCAGAAGGTTAATTGTTTTAATCGTGTAGATGAATTGAGAAGTAGACTTTATGGATTTCCATTGTTGCTAGGCTTTAATGCTAGCAGCCAGAAATTAAAGGTCTTAATTAGAAGAAAACTGTCGACAGTTCATCTATTAGAATCGACAGAATGGGAATAGTAACAGATTTCCTGTCTGTAGATGTGTTTAAAAGTGGAGTTAGAATTTAATTTGGAATTGATTTTGGAATTTCCCGAGTCAACTGGGATTACGTGATGGGAAAAGCGGAAAAAATTATAGTTATTTGATGGGATATAGTTTGTTAAAGCTGTGTTATTTATGGTTTATTCATTTAGTGGCGGGAAAATGATGCAGAATAATAACGTCCCTGAGGAAGAATAAAGTGCATTTGTAATAGTACTTTGCATTGAGAGACGAGCTTGTCACTACCCTTAGGGAGGACATAGACAATAATTGTAACAAAAGCATAGATATGCGATGATATACATTTATTTGTACTCAATAGACATTATCCGGGACTCGGCAAATGTGGGTTTTTCCCAGCTAACTCTTAGGTACAAACAAACTTTTACCGTTATAGCTTCACGGCGCACTACCCGTCACAAAAGATTAGTCGTCAATCTGTTTAGCTTAATTTTCAAGGCTTTGTACCTATGGATTAGCTGGAAAAAAACATAATTCTTAATTCCAGAGTCTATTAGTACATGTATAATTTATCAATTTATTGTACAAAGTTCAAGATACTGCATAAATCGTAAATTCTTGGTAATGAAATGAAATAATCAATATGAATAAAAGCACTTAAAATATGAACCTCTTTATCTTCATTCTTAATGAGCGAAAATGGAGCTGCCATTGATTCTTATTCGAGAATTTAATGCAAGTTTGTTATTGACAATTCATCACATTACCATGTTTTCATAAAATCATTAAAATTCATTATACTCTGCAGTTAGTTTTTATGCCCCCGCTTAGAGTTTGGTGGAGAGGGGAATAGATTTACCCTTGTCCATCTGTCACACAGTCAACAGTAGATTGACAAAACAGTTGAAATATGGAGGCATCCAAGCCTTTTGGACACATTTGTTGTTTCTTCTATATCTTGATGTACCCTACAATCATTCACCACCATCAAAGCACTGTAAAAAATTTTCAATGAAGTTCCAGCAAATTAGCACTGGATCAGAATCACTTGCCAATTCTTCTAATTTTGATTTTCTTACCTTGATCTTGATTTTTTTTGTTTGGATATTATGTCATTTTCCATAATTTGTTCATATTTGTCCTTTAATGCTATACCTTTTGTGTTCATTTTTGTCCTTTAATGCTATATCTTTTGTGGAGCATATAGTTAAAAGTTGCAGATTTGTCCTACAAAGAAACAAACTTTTCATTACTTGTTGCATCAGATTTTATTGCATGAGATATTGGTGTCTTCTATGACTGTGGAATTTTTGGTTTATTGGGTCAAGATCAAGGTCACGGAATCTAAAAATAGATTTATCTTCTTTTCACCATTGAAAGGGCATGTTGGTGTTATTTGTGATTCACAGGTCAAAAGATTGTAAGGAGTTGTTTGATGTTTTATCATTAAGACTTCCTGTCTACAATTTTATAATATTTAACTACATATGTTTTATTTCTCTCTTTTTCAGTTGGACATTAGCTCCCTCTATCTGTCCCTGAAGATATTAGAGTCAGTGTGTGTGGGTGCAGAGAAAGTATACCAAGATGAGCTCACGCCAACCGGAGATCTGGTGCAGCTTGTGGTTGCCACGGCATCGAGCATCATCAAGGGAACAATGGACCTGGACGAGGTTGAAGACGAGACATTCAAGTATATGCATAAACAGATGATAAACAATGCCATTAAGAATGTCAACAAACTGATTTTGGTAGGTACAAATTTCTAGAAATTTTATTATGATCAAATTTTGCAATGCCCTATAGAAACTGAAGATTTTAAAATTGTGAAGTGTTATAATGTGTTACTGTTAATCTGACAGGAATATGACATCACTATTAGATTCTGACTTTTCTGTCCAAAAATAAAGAACCCGTATATTATTCTACAATGGCTGTATGTTTTGGCCACAAGAAAGGTCTTATTGGGATATGAAAAAAAAGAAGTTTTGTATTAATTAGAAAATGTTGTGGTTGTTTCTGTAAAGAAATTTATATTTATTTTAAAAGATGACATTAGCTTAAGAGATACTTGTACAAACTTTTCATTATTGATAGCATTCATTTTGTCAATCAATTCTTTTAATTTATCATTTAAAAAAATCTTCTTGTATGCAAGCTTCTTTATAAGTTATGCTTATCCATATAGTCCTGGCCGTACAATGTTACACAAGTTTTCTATAAAATTTCCAAAAAAAAAAAAAAAACAGATTGAAGCAAATATCTAAATTTTTAAAGAAAACACATTGCATGTTCTGAGAAACAGTCCTAGAAATAATATGTTATTTTTTTATGTAGAATAAGCTGTTGTCAGTTGGTATGCAGAGAATTGTCGCAGAGAATATTGAACTTGCACAGAACATGACCGTGAAACAGGATTTCATTTTTTTTTACGTGATCTGCAAGAATATCTGAAACCTGTTGTCACTTAAAACAAAGTGCTTTCTAGCATGTGCATCAATCAATGATAAATTGTCAGAGAGAAACTGGTTTGAAGGACCGTCTCATTTACACCCAATAATTCCTAATATGAACATAAAACTGCCGCCAGCTTAAATGTAGGCTATCCATCATTCAAGTTGATTTTTATGCTAAAGTTTTCTAAAAGCACAACACCTCAAAATTCATGCAAATTTGTTTAAGTTGGTTTTATGCTAAATTTTTCCAAAGCACATCTGAAAATTCATAAAAATTGGTTAAAATTATTTTTTATGCTTAAGTTTTCCAAAGCGCAACACCTGAAATTTCATGCAAATTCTCAAATTTAATTTTATGCTGAAATTCTACAAAGCATGACACCTCAAAATTCATGCAAATTCTCGAAGCTTAATTTGTATGCTAAAGCTTTCCAAAACACTATGTATACCTTAAAATTCTTGCAATTTTTTTCTTCAAGTTCAGAAATTTTATAAAAATGATTCAACCACAGTGAGCATATCCACAAGTAAAGAAATTTCATTGTATATAAAGTTTAATTTTACCAAGTACAAAAAGGTTTTCTTCAACAATTCTGAAAAAAATGAAAAATTTAAAAGACAAAAATGAAACCTTTTTTCACCATCTTTTATTGTTCATTATTTTGCATAAAGTCTATTGAATTATTTATGTTTCCAGACAAGAGAATTCTATTGAAATAGAATTACTCTAATCCCTCATGATCTTTATATCTACTTAAAAAATATTGATAGACATAAAAATTTTAGTAAGAGCATAGAAAAGGTCACCTGTCGTATTATACAGCTTGCTTTATAAATAATTGGAATAATGCTGTTTTTTTCGTATGACAGAAAAATAGTTTTGAACCCTTTGTGTGCTGTCGGTGACATTGTCTGACTTACACAATCAGACTTGTACAATCAAATGATAAGACATAATCGATCAGACGGACAGACATTTAAGACGAAATGGTAAGACATTTAAGACGAAATGGTAAGTCATTTAAGACGAAATGGTAAGACATGTACAATCAGGCGGTAAGACATTTAAGACAAAATGGTAAGACATTTAAGACAAAATGGTAAGACATTTAAGACAAAATGGTAAGACATTTAAGACGAAATGGTAAGACATGTACAATCAGACGGACAGACATTTAAGACGAAATGGTAAGACATTTAAGACGAAATGGTAAGACATTTAAGATGAAATGGTAAGACATTTAAGACGAAATGGTAAGACATGTACAATCAGGCGGTAAGACATTTAAGACAAAATGGTAAGACATGTAAGACCAAATAGACATTTAAGACAACATGGTAAGACATGTTCAATCAGGCAGTAAGAAATTTAAGACGAAATGGTAAGATATTCAAGACAAAATGGAAAGACATTTAAGATGAAATGGTAAGACATGTAAGACCAAATGGTAAGACATTTAAGGCAAAAGGGTAAGATGAAATGATAAGACATGTAAGACCAAATGGTAAGATTATTTAAGACAAAATGTTAAGACATGTAAGACCAAATGGTAAGACATTTTAGACGAAATGGTTAGACATGTATAATCAGGCGGTAAGACATAATCAATCAGATGGACAAACATGTAAGACTAAATGGTTAGACATACAAAGACAGTCAGACATCATTGATATGTGCATTGTTTACTACCCTGGCGAGATTTATTTTGCTGTGTGTTTAATTTATTTATTTATTTTTCAGAATGAGCTGAAGTTTCATCTTGTATTTGAAGAGCCGGTGATGTCATCTAGTGAGGTTTTATCTGTCTGGGCATCAAGGCACTCCGTGTCTGACAATCATACCCTGTCAATCGGAGAGACAAAGTTTAAAGTCCCCTCTCATTTGGGCTCAAGTAGTAATGCAAAGATTTCTAGACCGGGAAGCAGTATCGATGATGTCATAGTTGGTAAAGCAGCCAATGAGAAGTGTATACAGAGTCACATGACATCATTCACTTTAAATCCATTTGGTTTGGAGGACAGAAAGAAGGTACTGCCTTTATTTGTTGCTCAGCTTCATAATGCTTTTCTTTGTTTCTTTTTCCTTTAGGGTAATTATACCCCAACAAACGAAGTTTAGGGGGGGTATATAGGAGTCAGCTTGTCGGTCGGTCTGTCGGTCGGTCCGTCGGTCGGTCCACATCATGGTTTCCGGACGATAACTAGAGTTTGGAATGAGGTATTGTAATCAAACTTGGTATATAGCAACCTTATGTGGAAACTCCGGTTGGTATTGCATTTGGACCCCCTGGGGTCAAGGTCAAGGTCACCGTTACTAAAAATAGAAAAATGGTTTCCGGACAATAACTAGAGTTAGGAATGAGATATTGTTATCAAACTTGGCGTATAGCAAGCTTATATGAAGACCTGGGTTGGTATTGCATTTGGGCCCTCTGGGGTCAAGGTCAAGGTCACTGTTACTAAAAATAGAAAAATGGTTTCCAGACAATAACTTGACTTAGGAATGACATACTGTAATCAAACTTGGTGTATAGCAAGCTTATATGAAGACCTGGGTTGGTATTGCTTTTGGACCCCTTGGGGTCAAGGTCACCATTAGGAAAAATAGACAAATGGTTTCCGGACAATAACTAGAGTTAGGAATGAGATATTGTAATCTAATTTGGTGTAAAGGAAGCTTATATGAAGACTTTGGTTGGTATTGCATTTGGGCCCCCTGGGGTCAAGGTCAAGGTCACCGTTACGAAAAATGATTTTCGGACAATAACTAGAGTTAGGAATGAGATATTGTAATCTTATTTGGTGTATAGCAAGCTTATATGAAGACCTGGATTGGTTTTGCATTTGGACCCCCTAGGGTCAAGGTCACTGTTACAGTGTTACTAAAAATAGAAAAAATGGTTTCCTGACAATAACTAGAGTTAGGAATGAGATATTGTAATCAAACTTGGTGTATAGCAAGCTTATTTCGAGACCCCAGTTGTGATTACAATTAATTGAAATATTTCTTTGTACACAGTTGATAGTTTGTGTTCAAATTTTTCTTCAGACTACTTTTTTTTCAAAAAGTCAAAGTTGTTGGTGGGGGTATTAATCACCTTCAGTGATAGGTCTAGTTTGATAGTGTTGGCTACAGTTATGCATGACTATCTGATTGTTGATCCATTAATACAGTCATACTGTAACTACATATACAACTTGCATAATGTTATAAATTATTTAAGAAGAAAATTAGTAAGAGAAAATAAGTAAAACCAGACTATGTATTTTGCATAATTACCTTATACAAGCCTTTGTCACTAGTATAGAATCAGGCTAGCCTGAACTCTGTACCAGTCTGTACGGGCTGTGGCACTGTAGGTTGCTCAGTTAGATAGGCGAGTTTGCACGTCCGTGCAGTCTAAACCATTATTTAGGTTTTTAAAAAATGACTGCTTCAGATTTATGCCTTAAAATCCAAACAGACTGCAAATGACTGCAGCAAATTTATAACGGACCTTCTGAGAAAATTTTAAATGACAACCTTGGAATTATTTGTCCTCAAGTGACTATTTTTATTCACAAAGTTAGTGTTTCCTTCAAGGTTGTATAGTTTATTGTATTTCCTGGTTACGTTCATTACGACAACATTATATAAAAATTTTCGCTCCATTACTTGACTACAAGGTACTATTACTTTAAGCATTTCCCTTTTCTAAAGTAAACCTCTTTTCTACCAAGTAATTCTGCCATATAAATTAGGTCAAACATTTAGATAAAAGCACAATGTACATTGTGTAAGATTAAAACTGTCAGTTAACAGCCTCTGAAGGTTGAAACACAAGTTTTTGAGTCTTGGAATAACTTCTCTGGTGTGTTGAAATGTCGATACTTCTTTTAATTCGATCTGGTCGGGGTTTTTTTTCCTTCATTTTCTCAATACACCATTCAAAGACGACTGTAAATAATTTCTCAAGACCAATTTTTTTTGTGACACGGTGAAACTTCAATATACAATTAAAGGTCTCCGATACTAGGAAAGCTTGCGTGGGATATATAATTTACTGGGGATAATATAATTTTCCTCCGAATCTATGCATACTCAATCACGGTAAAATCTCCAGTTGTCATGCACAGAGACTGGGAACAGCTTAAGTCTTGGGAATTCACCAATTTTCTCATAATTTTACTGCTCGATACTTTATTTAGCATTAATAGGTGTGATCGTTGTTTCAGAATCGCCAAAAGATTGTCTCGACCAATAAGGATCAACGCGCTTTTTTTTGTTGTTGCCAGATTATTTCCAGATTTCGACACCGTCTTTAAACTTGTTCTTTATATTTCATTAAGACGAGAGTTTCATTGAAATCTCACTTTGAAAGAATTTGTGATCACTTTTTAACCCCGGAAGTTCAACCACTTTCTCTGTATAATTATTGATAAAATGGATGCAATGTTAACAGTATCTTGTCATGTGGTGCTGTTTTGTGCTGCACCTTCTAATCAACAAATACAACCGTAACTAGAAATATGACATTTATGATTTTATTGACAAGCACTGAAAAGGATAGTGTTATTTTAATAATTGCTTGAGTTAATTGTTGAAAAAGGAATCATAAAGCTGCATGCTTCAAGATAAGCCAAAATAATACAAGAAAATCGAACTTTAGAAAAAAGGAACTAAGATAATTTAAGAAAAAGTAAAAAGGTTCAAGATTCAAGTAATCACATGCATGAATATGTCATTTAATGATAGTTTTTGCAGTATTTTTCACCATATTTCTGCTCTGTGACTTAAGTCAGTAATTAAGAGCTATTTGTGTATAGTTTTACCTTTTTTGGTAATTTCTCATGGACTGTAAGGGCCGTTTGCAATCAGTTAATAACTTCCTTAGTTCACTTCACAATATTTTACTTTTAGATACAGTTTTAAATACATTTTCAAGAAAAATTTCATGAAACAATAAGCATGAATGTCGAGTCATGTGCTGCTTTAATAATGATAGCATATGTCTTGAGCATTGAATCACATGCCTTTGAGTCACTGTCCAAAGTCAGCACAAATTAACTACGTATACCAGACATTTATTTCATCATTATAATAGTAATTAAATTAATCAATATCATTTCAATTAAGTCTGAATAGAAGATGTTTACAGTATTTCTGTGAAGGTTGCTATGGGAAACAAAGATCTATAGTTGTTTTGATGGGTAGATTATATGAAGTTGTTATGTAGAGGTGATATGATGGTTGCTATGGAGAGGTTATATGATGGTTGCTATGGAGAGGTTATATGATGGTTGCTATGGAGAGGTTATATGATGGTTGCTATGGAGAGGTTATATGATGGTTGCTATGGAGAGGTTATATGATGGTTGCTATGGAGAGTTTATATGATGGTTGCTATGGAGAGGTTATATAATGGTTGCTATGGAAAGGCGATATGAAGGTTGCTATGGAGAGGTTATATGTTGGTTGCTATGGAAAGGTTATAATGATGGTAGCTATGGGGAGGTTATATTATGTTAATTATGGAGAGGTGATGTGATGATTGCTATAGAGAGGTTCTATGATTGCTCCCACAGAGATGCTAAAAGATGGTTTCTATAGACAGGCTACTATGATAGTTGCTATGTGGAGAGGTTATACAATGGTTGCTATAGAGAGGTTCTATGATTGTTGCCATAGAGATGTTAAAAGATGGTTGCTATAGACAGGCTACTATGATAGTTGCTACGGAGAGGTTATACAATAGTTGCTATGGATAGGTTCTATGATTGTTGCTAAGGAAATGCTATATGCTAGGTTGCTATGAAAAGGTTTCATGATAGTTCTTATAAAAAGGTTCTTTGACTGTGGCTATGGAAAGGCTGTCTGATTATTGCTATAGATAGACCCCTGTAGTGGTTGCTATGGGGAGGTTTATTCTTCTTTTTTTCCCCTTCTGGGAAATCTATAGAATTGATGATGTTATTCATATACTATGTCAACATTAATCCTGTAGACGAAAATTGTTATTGATATAGACAATTGTGAGTAGTTTCCAAGCCTGAGGCAAAGCACTTTTATCCTGATGTATGGAACACAGACTTTCATAATAATCTGTGAAACCTTATTTATGAAGTACTGTCCACAATATGCCTTTTTACAAGTAATCGAAAGGAAAAGACCAACTTTATCTGACCTGTAATAGGGAATGCAGCTTCCCATACATAGTTTATTCATTCATTGCTTTATTCAAATAAGACATATTCAGTAAGAATTTTTATTCAAATTAGACATATTTAGTAAGAAATTTCATAGAATTCAATAAATATCTGTCGTTAAAATATTTTAATCAAGGATTGAGTATATCTTTAGAAATTTTTACCTAAAATTGATGACTGTTTTTTGTCCAGCTTGAAATATGGACAAGTTCATTTAGATATTTAGTGTGTTCTTAAGCTGGTAGTGTATAATTATATGACTGTTAAAAATCTAGTGTATACCTGTATAAATTTTATTACTGGTATGTTTAATAGCATAGTGAACAAAGTAAGTCCAAGGGCAAAGCTTTGTACAAGTATTCTTACTTTGATGTTTCAAATGAAAAATAAACATGATGACTGGCCTCTCATAGCCGAAAAACATGTGTTTAACAAGGACGCAAGCATGCTTTTATAAAGAAAGTTACATTTATTATGATTTGATTCAGACGCGTCGACAAGACACCGGAATGCCCTCAGGAAACTAAGGAAGACCGAAACACACTGTGTATTAATTATTTTCGTATTTTCATCTCTTTTTTTCCCCTCTCATCTTCATGCACAAATGATCGTTTTACAAAACAAAACTGAACTACAAAAGTCGTATTTATTCATTTGCTTTGTTGAGCACGTATCTAAAGGCAAAAGTTTTTCGTGAGAATTGGTTTTGCTCCGACACTTACCAGTATGCAAAGTACTGGCCTCAAACGGTCTTTGTTGGGATAAAAACGTCCCAAGTTTAACCATCAATTCTCTGCATTTTTGGCCACTTACTCATTGTGGATATAAAGTAAAATGATATGTCGTAATTATAGAGGTGTCTGCATGAAAGACCATGTAATTTGTTCATAGTTTAAACTGTGCAATCGTTGTACGGGAAAAAGTGCAACATGTTTGATGCAAATGTACGGGTAAAATGATAACGAAATGAGGCGAGTAGATACTCTTCGGAGGAAAAGGTGAAAATAGTCATGAAGGAAGTAGTGTGCTCTTGTTTGCGTCATAGGAAGTGTAATGGAATAAGAAAACTTTTTTACTCTCCTTGTGTGGAAGGAATAAGAAATGCGTGTTGCATCAAATTTTCTGTTTTGTGGACTGGAATTTGTTACAGTTATCTGACAAAAGTTATCTGCGATGATTGAGATCTTACTTTATATAGAAAAAAGCCGTGTATGAAATAAGAGTTGATTGGAAGTAGGGCTTGATTGAGTATAGAGAATTGTGAGATGAGGATGGTGCCTGAATTGGAATTTTAATTTTCAAGGAAATATCTGTTCATTTGTAAACCAGGAAACTGCAGAGGCTTTCATACTTGCATATATAAAATGTGGCTAAGTAAATCCAATTATTGACTGGAAAATGATACTTTGACTGTTGTAAAAAAAGCTTTGAAGATTATTACAAAATCAGTAGACAGGTAAATGATGTGGCAACTTTTCTTTATAGAAAGCAAAGTTTTTTGTTTTTGACTTTTTGTTCCATGTCTGTGCCTGATTGAGAAACTAAATTAAAGAAGATTCTCATAAATGGTCTTGCAATGAATGGCTAGACGATAAAAAAAGTTGTACATCAATCAAACTTTAAAGTTTTAAAGGTGTTTTTGGAACATTTTTGAAAGTTTTTGTGAAAAGTATACTTTTATTGTAGAAATTTAATCATGTTTTCTTTTTCAGGATTTGAAAAAAAATTATTTTATCAAAATTTTTTTCCGTCATTATATTTTACTATTTATTTATAATGAAGAGAAAATGTAAGATAGAAATATCTGCTGTACGATTTTTGAAAGATTTAAATCGGCTAATGGAGTAAAGATAAAATTGTCACAATGTATCGGCCGTAATGACAATTTGAAATAATTTGTCATACAAGGTCTCGTAAATTTTTAAACCGAAGAAAAAAAATTTCTGCCACACTGAACAAATTGAATATTCTTTATTATAGGCTGTCTAATTAGCGGATGATTTATTACATACAATCTGTATGTTCCCTTAATAACCTCGGTAGTTATTTGAGAATAATATTGCAATCTTCATGTACAGTCCATTTGACGTAAACAATACTCGTATTGCATAGTATATTAGGTTTGACATGCTAGGGTCGTATTTGACGCTATTAGGGTTTTCGCACTTAAGTAATTTAGAAGCACCGGGTCGCCTTGATTGACAGGAGTAGAACGTTGTAATAGTTTATAAATATATATATATGTTGAAATGTGCAGACGGTAATTTTGTACTGGAGTACGTATGTATAGAATTCGTAATGTATATACATGTACATACTTGTACTTTGATTTATTTATTGAATGGCTAATTAATTAATTAGGATTTAAACCATATGGTGTGCTTATTTGCCTGTAACAGGTATGTAAATACATGTGTGTTTGTGTCTAGATTTATTTATTTTTTAATTATCTTTTTAGCTCACCTGTCACAAAGTGACAGGGTGAGCTTTTGTGATCGCTTTTCGTCCGGCGTCCGTCCGTCCGTCGTCCGTCCGTCTGTCCGTAAACTTTTACTTTAAATGACATCTCCTCATAAACCACTAAGCCAATTTCATCCAAACTTCACAGGAATGTTCCTTTGGTGGTCACCTTTAAAAATTGTTCAAAGAATTTAATTCCATGCAGAACTCTGGTTGCCATGGCAACCGAAAGAAAAAACTTTAAATATCTTCTTTTAAAAAACCATAAGAGCTAGAGCTTAGATATTTGGCATGAAACATCTTCTAGTGAGTGTCTACCAAGTTTGTTCAAATAAAAGCCCTGGGGTCAAAATTGGCCCCGCCCCCGGGGGTCATTGATTTTCCCTATATGCATATAGTATAAACTTAAAAAATCTTCTTTTAAAGAACCAAAAGAGCTAGAGATTAGATATTTAGCATGAAACATGTTCTAATGGGTGTCTACCAAGTTTGTTTAAATAAAAGCCCTGGGGTCAAAATTGGCCCCACCCCGGGGGTCATTGATTTTCCCTATATGCATATAGTAAAAACTTAAAAAATCTTCTTTTAAAGAACTCAAAGAGCTATGGCTAGGATATTGAGCATCAAACATGTTCTAATAGGTGTCTACCAAGTTTGTTCAAATAAAAGCCCTGGGGTCAAAATTGGCCCCGCCCCAGGGGGTCATTGATTTTCCCTTTATGCATATAGTAAAAACTTAAAAAATCTTCTTTTAAAGAACCAAAAGAGTTAGAGCTAAGATATTTAGCACGAAACATGTTCTAATAAGTGTCTACCAAGTTTGTTCAAATAAAAGCCCTGGGGTCAAAATTGGCCCCGCCCCGGGGGGTCATTGATTTTCCCTATATGCATATAAGTAAAAACTTAAAAAATCTTCTTTAAAGAACTCAAAGAGCTATGGCTAAGATATTTAGCATCAAACATGTTCTAATAGGTGTCTACCAAGTTTGTTCAAATAAAAGCCGTGGGGTCAAAATTGGCACCGCCCCGGGGGTCATTGATTTTCCTTATATGTGTATAGCAAAAACTTAAAAAATCTTCTTTGAAAAAACCCAAATAGCTAGAGTTAAGATATTAAGCATGAAACATCTTTTAGTGAGTGTCTACAAAGTTTGTTCAAATAAAAGACCTGGGGTCAAAATTGGCCCCGCCCCGGGGGTCATTGATTTTCTTTATATGTGTATAGCAAAAACTTAAAATCTTCTTTGAAAAAACCCAAATAGCTAGAGTTTAGATATTAAGCATGAAACATCTTCTGGTAAGTGTCTACAAAGTTTGTTCAAATAAAAGCCCTGGGGTCAAAACTGGCCCGGCCCCAGGGGTGTCATTGTTTTTAACTATATGTGTATATTAAAAACTTAAAAAAAATCTTCTTTTAAAAAGCCCAATGAGCTAGAGCTTAGATGTTTAGCATGAAACATCTTCTTATGGGTGTCTACCAAGTTTGTGCAAATAAAAGCCCTTGGGTTAAATTGGCCCTGCAACTTTGGGGGGGGGGGGGAGTTTGGGGGGCCTATATACAGGTGAGCGACCTCAGGGCCATCATGGCCCTCTTGTTTAAAGATCTCTTTTCATTTATTTTTGAAATAGGAGTCATACATTATATGGGCCACACATAAGGTTTCATATGGCAGAAAATAGACAAATGATTTTAATTCCCAGCTAGTTAAACTCCCAGAAATGATGTCATAAAATTGAGACCTGTTTTAAATCAGCCATTATAATTGTTTGACCACTTACACAAGACTACTCCCTGGTAAATGGACTTTGAACCTGTGACCATTACCTGAAAGGTTTCAGTATTCTAAGCAACTATAACTAAAAGGAAATATGCTACTTTGAATGGTTGTTTAAAAAACTTGAAATGGTATGGCATATGTTTTGACTTTTCTCATGCATTATGAGTCACTATACCCTTAAGACACTGCTTCAAGGCAACGTGTCCTAAATTCAGGGCAATTAAGACTTGAAAACCTATTAAATAACTAAATGGTTTATTTATATGTTGTGTGATATATTCATTTTAAAGATTTATCTGTTGATGAATTTTGAAAATGTAATTAATTTCAATAAGTTTTGTTAAACGATATTCCCATTGTCAGGATAGTAAATTTATATTTTATATATCTATTCATACGGAAAAAAAACCCAAGATGTTTCGAACCATGTAAAAGGTCAAAACAAAATACCACCATTTAAGTGTAATTGTGTCTTGATGAAATAGCTTGTCTATGTGACAGATATAAAGTGATTTGCACTCCAAGTTCACGTTCTCATTGTGTGTTATATAAATTTTCTCATCTTTTGTATGAAACTGGATTAAGTTTTTTTTGAAGGTATGAATGGGATATTTGAAATAATTAATATGGAAATGGCTTGATCAGCAGATAATATGTGCCTGGGTGTGTAAAATGATATAAGTTGTAGCTGATGTACAGGTAAATAAAATACCAGCTGGTTTTTTTCTCTATCCAAAAAGTAATAATCGTGGTTAGTCCTATTTCTTGTTTACTTCGGAGTGAATCTTGAAGTATTGATACCGCCTCCGTGGTCGAGGGGTTAGATCGATGACTTCTAATCTAGTTACCTCTCTGGCATGTGTTCGATCCCCGGGACATGATTTGGTAGTTTAGCGCGGAGGAAGGTAGTCTAGTACTGGTGTAACTCTCCAGGAACGATGGTTAGGAAACTACCCGCCTATATGACTGAAATACTGCTGGGAAAAGGCGTAAAATAAAACAAACAAAAATTGAAGTATTGAATTGGAATCCTGATTCTGAACTGTTAAGGTACCGATTTTTGAATTACTTTGTTTCTTATGTCATAGTTGTGGGCAAGATGTAACCTTTCTGAAGAGGGCGCTGTTTAAGCAGAAGTGTTGTGGAAAGTTTTTTGTTCTTCATAACTGCTGACATGTGTTAAATTTACTGTGCACACAGGAGGGCATCTTCGGCTTCTTCCAGCATCGCTCCATCACTGCAGCATGAAAGTTGCCAGGTGATCAGAACTGTCCGGATGTGACTTAAGATTTGACTGAAAATTAAGAAAATGTTTGCCAGTCCAGTCAAGTTGAGTCAGTGAAGTCAAGTCAGTCTGTATATCTACGTTTTAGTCAGTCAGTTTTGTAATCAGATGAAGTTACGTGTCCTATTTGACACAAGAACAACATGACATGGGGATCCCCCTGAAATATTATACAAATGATATTTTCTGCATTAGCAGTTGCACACCTGAGACTTGGCCACATGAATTAACCAAGTTTAAACCAAGTGTGGTTTTTTTTACGTTAAATGACTCAGAATTATTCATAATTGAAATAAAGGAAGCATCTGTCATAATAATTTAATTATATGGCTTACAGTTTCCAGGTGTATTAGGTTGGTTTCATGAGAGGATGTTATCCGGCCACCGTCACGAAATGTTGGTGGTTTTCCACCGTTACCCCCTTGTATCTGAAATAATGCAAAAAGGCTCAGTCGCTATTTTAGCTTGAAATTCGCCATATATGACTGAGAATAGTGTCATTGTAACTTAACCCCCCATCCCCCCCCACTCCTTCCATTCCACCCTCCCCCAAAAATTATAGAAATAAAAATAACTTTGGTTGTTGTTTGTGTGGTGTTACAAAGGAAAACAATTTAACATGGATGATGAGTGTTTGAGGTAGTCGTAAACAACATTGTGGTAACTCTTGTGAATTTTTAATACGTTTGACAGGTATTTAAGTTGGCCTAAGGTCAGTGACATTTAGTATAATGTATAGTAAAGTAAGGCTGGTTAACTGACTTAATTAAATGTATCATCACTAA
Source organism: Ruditapes philippinarum (assembly GCF_026571515.1). Lineage (NCBI taxonomy): Eukaryota > Metazoa > Mollusca > Bivalvia > Venerida > Veneridae > Ruditapes > Ruditapes philippinarum. Next base: position 44,279 of record NW_026862846.1, on the reverse strand, counting down.
GGTGACTGTTTTTATTTCATTAGACAATCTTATATACATCTTTTTAATAAAGGATCATTCCTCTTTGAACACCTGTGGTCAGGCAGGGAGGGGACTTTGTGATAAATGAAAAAAGGATATCTGATTTGTTTGTGTGAATTGTTTGTTTATATATTTGACACATCTGATGGTATGAAAATTTTCCTGCCTAAAAACTTAAGGATGCAAGGTGTTAAGATGGTAACACAAACTGGTACAAACATGGTGGTTGATATACAAATGTTGAGATACAAATATTGATAAAAAAACTAGTGAAACTTTCAAATGTTTTTTGAAAGATTTGGAGGAAGTTAACTGGTTCAGTTGGGAAGTTTACTGGAGCAAATTGGATACAAATATATGTGTAAATTTTTGATTTTGTTTACTAGCTTATAAATACTAGTTTATCGTAAACAACAAGTAATTGGGGAAAAAAAATAAGACTGATGTGTAAATTTATCCATGATTTTGTGTATTTTTTTGGACGATTTTCAAGGGACTTAGATCATAAGATACAAGATTGACGTGTAAATTCATCTACAGTTTGGTGCATTTTTTATGTGATTTTCTATGGACTTAGATCTTAAGGCACCTAAGCCAGATGGTGAGTTAAAAAAATCCTCCAGGTGTGTTGAAAAAACCAACATCAAATTAGAAAAGTGTTGTGTAGAAACGTTAAAAAATGCAACACAGGGCCTGACCAAGATCAAACTGTGGTATTCTTTTCTCATTGTCTATAGGAATTATTCACATACAAAGAAACATGTGTCAAAGTAAAATTTCCACTTACGGAAATATGTGTTTATAAAAAAAAACCCATGCAGTCATAACTATATCCTGTTGGAATAGTGATATTGTGTTTTCGATCACGTTTCAGAAATGTGTACATGTTGATCGTGTAACAAATCGAGACCTTGTAACATGTACACAAGGTCATATAATAGTAATTCATGATAAAGAACTTTGATCTCGTGACTTCTAAGCAGAACTATCTGTATGTTTGTTAATTAAATAATTGAATATTTTCCTCTCGTATCGCAAGATTTTATCTTACCCTCGTACAAGGTGGTACCGTGTTAATACTGCTACGCGTTCAGGGTATAAATGCAACTTGAGTGCATAGGGATACTATTTCTGGCATTTCCATGTTTTATTTACTGATAAAAGCGTAACATGAGTAACAGTATGGGCAGTGACATGTTGTTAAAAAATATTTTACAATTTTTGCAAAAAAAAAAAAATGTTTTTGTAAAAAAACAAAAAAACATTCAATTGTTTATTGTACTCCCCACACAAAAAGAATGTGTTCAAGTTGAGATCTGTTATTTTATAATTATAGACAGAAACATAGTGTAAAAAGGTTAGCAACAAGTTTTAGGGCATTTTTTGCATTTTCTTCTAAAGTCATAAAAATAAACTAAAGTCATAAAAATAAATTTCCTGAAGCGGTCACCCATATTGGTTTCTATAATGCAATCATTAATTTATTGTATGTACATGTATATTAATGAAATAAAAACAAACACAATATAGAAATTTATAACTTAAGTGGAATGAACTACAAAGTTGAAGGAAATGAAAGAGGAAGTACTTGTTGCCTGGAAGTTAAAAGTGCTCTTTGCCTTTTTGTCATGTCAAATTTAGATACAAATATCTTCCTTAGTATTAAACAATGGGTTTATTTCCATAAGAAAAAAATATAGTTCATTGATCTTTCAGTTTTGCATTATATGAATTTGATTTAAAGATTTGTACAAAAACATGTAAATAGTTGAAAATTGTACTTTTCCTTATATTGATATTTTCCTGTCTTTTTTTTTCGAATCAAACAAAAAACCAGCCAACTCAGCATTTTATAACTTGAAAATGTAGCAAATTTTAAAAAAGCACTGTTGGTTTATGCAGAATTTATTTTAAGTTTGATTGTAAAGGAAGCTTATAGCTTATGGACAAACTCTGAAACTACGGATTGCCCCTGACAGGGTTTGAACTTGCATGGATAGCGATCCTTAGATTTCTAGCCTGACATGCTAACCACTCAGCTATGCCATCACACTATTGATTGTAGCAAATTTGAAAATTCAGGTGATTGATGCCAATTCAAAAAACAAGAATTAAATTTGGCCAACACAAGTGAAAGTGGTCGATTGCAGCAAATTAAAGAAATATTAGGTAATTTCTGCAATAGAAACGTTGTCTAGTGAAAAGAGAACGATGAAACAGCTTGTTGATAATTGACACGTCAACTGTCCAATCAGGTTTTAATTTACATCAAATTCTGTTTATGCCGCTCTATCAGTGCCGTCTGTATTGTACGAATGACAGGTTTGTGGAAAGTATGCACCGGAATCTATGGATGTTTATCTAATAGAACGTGGAAGTAATCATCGATATCGTTAATTAACGACCTTGATCGATTCTTTCTCCCCGCGTAACGTGACAGATAAAATACAGGGATGCCAATTATACTGAAATTTAATTGACTCGATACCTCTCGTTATTTTTTTTCCCAATTTAGATATTTTTTCCTAATGTGGAATAATTAAGGTCGTTGTTTTATACTGTCAACGGTATTGTGCATATTTTCTCCTGGAATTCTGGAAATTTCATAAACCGTCGATGGGACATTTATAGATATTTTATATCTGCTATAAAAGCATTTCTGTTAATTTCCATCTGGTATCAGTGGAACTCGAAGAAACTTTAAGACAATTGGCAATTCCCTAGTCTCATTATGCGTTTTAATGTTGTTTACATGGGATAGTAGGATACTTAAGATGACTATGGAATTTCTTTTTATTCTTTCGTTACCACGGGATATAATGATATCCCAAGACTGGTTTTTTGTCCAGACATTTAAAAAACTATTTGTTTGGAATATTTTGTTATGTTAGTTGTATGGGATGTGTATTCATTGAAATTATTGGATATGAACGTTTTGTAATTGATGACATGGATGTTTGATCAGGACAATCTCTTGTGCTTGGCTTGGTCTTTAATGAACTAAACTAAGTTTTGAAGTACATGGTTAGGTTGACATCTTCGATTGTTTAGGTGATTTTTTGTTGTTTTTTTTTGTTTTTACAGAATTTATACATTTGACCAATCTGTTGATAGTTTAGTTAGTATTTTGATAGTGAAAAAATGTTAAACTTAAATGGCAGAGCTAAAACTAAAGAAATTCTTACATTTTGTTTGGTTTTATAGTGCACCAACACAATTTATGTCAAACAACACCAAAACAGGAAATATGATTTTGGCTAACCTTGGGTGTAACAAACTTAAAGGAACATCAGGAGTTAAAATCACCTCACCAGTGCTAATGCTGAGAGATGCATAGACTCCAGTTATTCGGACTCATTTAGTCGCCTTTTATGATCACGTAGAGATAAACTGTGGCTACAATTTTGATAGCTCACCCATAAGCCACAAAGGAGAAATTCTTAGGTCCATTTTCTAAATTTTTTAGTGTCAATGTTATTATTTCAAAGTATCTTAATGAAGTATATGCTGAAATTATTCATGAAGATGGAAAAACCTTGTCAAAATCGAATGTTCAAAACACAATATTTGATTTAAAAAAAAGATAGTAGGAAAAAAATATTCAAGGGGAACAAGTCTAGGTAGCTTTGGGAGTAACTGGTAAATATTTATTATTATCGTAATTGATTTGATAATGGTATTCAGCTTAACATGGCTGAGTCTGCATTGTGCCAAATTGACAAGTTCGTCTTGGAACAAGACATAAAACTCGTTTAATTAGAGTGACAGTTCACGTGAATAAGCAAGCATTTTCCCAATGCATTATGCAAATGAGAATTTCGCAGAGAACTTTCTCTGATTTATGCTAATACTCGTCTATCAAATTGTTGGGTGTTCTACTGGCTGTCTGTAGTTGCAAGGAGAGCGTTTTGTACAACAACCTGTCGCCTTATTACCATGGTTAAGTGACAAATGTATTGTTGAACAAAAAAAATTTCTTTTTGGCCTTGTTTTAAGAAGATTAATTTCTTTTCTAAATGGACAACGGCCACCCCCCACCCACCTTTCTTGGAGAGTTGATCATATGGAACAGCTTGTTATTTTAAGGCCTTGTTTTATGTAGAGTAATTTCTCTGCCAAATGCACACCGGCCATTCCCCCACCCACCTTTCTCCGAGAATTGGTCACATGGAAGAGCTTGTTATTTTAAGTGCCAATATTTTTTATTTTCATACTTGAACAACAATACTACAATAAAACCTTATGTCATTGAAGACCACATATCTCCCAAGAATTGGGTAATTTATTGAAGGTGTTTAATTTATTGAAGGAACCCTAGATGAAAAATTAAGTTTTTCGTAAAGACAATGCTGAAATATAATAATAAGTTTGCTACAGAATTCTGCCTCCCAAGAAAATTCTTTAAAATTTTGTTAATTTTACACCAAAATTAAATTTATTTTCTTTTTTTTTTCTTCCATTATTGCAAGAAGTACATGTTGTTTTACCCCAATTTAAGGGAATGGCCCTTCACATTAATCTGAAATTTTCATACCTTGAAAGTTAAGCTTTCGTAAAAATGAAAGTGCAAGCTCAACCATATGGTTTATTCATCTAAGTGCAATAACTGGTTAAAACCTATTGAATTTAGAAGAACTTAACCCATTACTGCTCCAAGGTAACAATTTGTATCGATTAGGGTAAAGAAACTGAATGCACATGTAATTGAAGTATATTACGTGTATTTTTAACCAGTATGAATAAACACTTTCTACAGCAATAGAAACCGTTTTAATCAACATTTTCATAAAATAATTACTTTTCAGTCTTCAAATATTAATCTTCTCGTGTAACATTGTTCACTCTGATTTCAAAATAATAAAATTTTCTGTCTGCGATATTATTTCACATTTATTAAATACGTTTACATCTAGTAGACATTTTGTTATTGAGCTTTATTAATCATTTTTTTTGTTCGTTTCCCGTTTCCGAAGATGATCCTTGGGGCCGACACATGTTATTTTAATATTATTCTAACGTTACTCAGCAAAATTTGAAAATCCGTTTTCCATTTGAAAAGTGAGCGAGAGGAAACGCCATACCATATGTGGGGGAGGTATTCCCAGGGCTCGTTAATTGATTTTCTGCAATGTTTTAATTGCTGGAAAAACATTTATAGTGTACGGAGAGGTGCGGGGCTTTTAATTGCTTGGAATATCGAACAGGTTTCATTAAGGGAATATTGATATATCGTGCTGCAGTAGCTTTTGTAGAATTGCATTTTTGACTCAGATAGCAGGAGATTACAATTTAGAAAAGAGAAGGTATGGTGATACGTTATTGGCACCTTGTTCTGTTTTAATTCATCAGTTTTATTCACCAGTAGGCGAATAGGTTTATGTAACAATTCTGATAAAATTGATATTCCTCTAAATTGATCAAGTTTCTGAAATAACTCTGTATTTCCCGTTTTTCAATTTAGATGGCGTTGTGAATTGAAAATTGTCCTTGAAGAAATGTGTGTTGAATTTTATGGGTAGAGAAATGGAGGTGGGGGTTAGGGGAAGTGGGGGAAGGGTTTATTTTGTATATATTTTGACATCATTTGATTAGGTGATATGACATCATATTCATGACATCATAATATAATTTATTCTTTGAAAACTTACTGTATTGTAGAATACTTTATGTATGATCCCCTACTATGTTTTCTTGCTTTGAAAATGGTTTGCTTGAATAGACACATTATCATTTCTGCTGTTGTTCTGAGAGTTACTGAACCTTTTCACTATTTTCTTTCTGAATACTAAATGTTTATATTCTGTATACTTTCAGATACAAAGTTTGGTAGCAGGACTGAATGTGTATGACTGTGAGGGGAAGTTGTTGCACGTTGTGGATCTACCACCAGGCAATGAAATACAAATACAACTTCCAAACAAGCCACCAAAGGTAAGATATATTGACAGAATGAATGTTAGTGTCCGATCTTTATTTCATAAGTTTTATAAGTGCACAACAAGATTAGCACAACTAATCAGTTCTGTCGGATCATGGTCTGCACTGTTCCCTATTCTTTCAGTACTTATTTCAACATTTTCCCCTTAATATGGTGACTGGGTTTTGATCCAGATTGATTATGATGGAAAAGTCTTAGCTTCATTAAGATATATGAACTTTATTTTTACCGTTCAATTTCAACATTCCATAACTCATATTGCATGTAAGATAATGACATTCTGTCTTTATTCAGAATTACAGAAGTGCATTTAATGCGATCATTGTTTGACTGTTCAGAAACGAGCTCTATTTATAGATGTTGAGACTTTGTGTCCTATTATAGTATCTCAGTAGGAAGTTAATGTAGTCTCCAAAGACACAATGAGAGAATGGGAAAATCTCAGATAATATTTGAGCCGCGTCACGACAAAACCAACATAATGGGTTTGCTACCAGCATGGATCCAGACCAGCCTACGCATCCGTGCAGTCTGATCAGGATCCATGCTGTTCGCTATGAGTTTCTCTACTTGTAATAGGGTTTGTAAGCAAACAGCATTGATCCTGATCAGACTGTGCAGATGCGCAGGCTGGTCTGGATCCATGCTGGTCGCAAACCCTCTATGTTGGTTTTGTCGTGATGCGGCTCATTTCGTCTATATATATATACATGTATGATACAGGATTGACTTAACACTTTTACCCTTGCTGATTTTATATAATATACATTCAATGCCATGAATTTATAACAGTCCATTAATCATTAGTAGGAGCAGTATCTTTACTGAATTGATGTAATGGACATGGGCATGCTTTGGACTAGGGATAGTGTATTAGTAGTTAAAGTGGTTTAAGAATATCAGAATTGAAATGTCAGGGTGTTTATGGTCGTGAGGTTGACTTCAAACCACTTGCTCCTCACCACTATGGGTTTGTTTTCTTCCAGGGACTTTGGATTCTTTCATCTAAAGGGGGTTTTTCAAGCTAGCTTACTGATGGTTCTACCCGATGCCTGCTTGTGCCTGAAATAATGCACGGAACTGCACCCTGACGTCTTCCTCCATCAGTAAAGTTGGAAAGTTTGACAGTTAGTGTTGGTCTGACATAAAACCCAATCAATTAAATGAAAAAATATTTCAATTTGGGCAAAACCATACATGATTTTTAGGGAAATTTAAAAAAATATTAACTGATTGAAAAGCAAACAGTGCAGACCAGAAACAGAGGGCACAAATATGGCAGCTAGACTTGGTCTGCACTGATCGCTTTGGAAGAAATCTGTTTTTGCCAGCAAGCTAAACTTTAAGATGTACTTTTCAACCATAATAATAGCTCTTGTCTTAATATGGCTTTTGTCTAAAAATAGAAATTGGTGATTGAACTCTCCATGTGCTGGCATTATGTCTGTGGGAATGGCGTATTAAAATGACAACATTCCGAACTTTTTCCTAGGCTTGAGTATTAACTTTTCAAGGGGTAAACTGTATATATAAGCACTTTTGAGCACACTAAGTCTTGTTAACTACTTATATGTATTCCTTCACAGGGATTTTTAATCTTCTGTCTAGAGGCCTAAATTTGAAAAAAAATTGGATGATTTAGCAGGAAGCCCTTGGACAGATTCCTGTTAGAGTGTGTTATTGCAAAAAATCTCGTTTAAAGGCGGCAAAGTTTGAAGTTTTTATGGTTATGAGTCTGCAGTGTAGACTTGTTAACTACAGAAAATGTTGTAAAATGACCATTTAGTGTTAAAACTTGTCCAGTATATTATTCAGTCAATGTTTATGTCTGTGTTATTTTGGCTTTTTATTAAAGTTTTGGTGTTAGTGCTGAGTCGCAGGCAAATAAGTGAAAAAAATAAAAAAAGATATGTTATTTTACATGGGAGACTGTAAACGCTGAGTCAGCAATTTTCCCTTAAACAGAGTAGGGCTGAACATGTACATTTTCATTATCTCCCTTTGCAAGAGTGAATATTTGACCTATTCATATTTGTTGGTTCACTTTTTGAGAGATTTGTCGTGATGCGGCTCATTTCGTCTATATATATATACATGTATGATACAGGATTGACTTAACACTTTTACCCTTGCTGATTTTATATAATATACATTCAATGCCATGAATTTCAGTCCATTAATCATAGTAGGAGCAGTATCTTTACTGAATTGATGTAATGGACATGGGCATGCTTTGGACTAGGGATAGTGTATTAGTAGTTAAAGTGGTTTAAGAATATATCAGAATTGAAATGTCAGGGTGTTTATGGTCGTGAGGTTGACTTCAAACCACTTGCTCCTCACCACTATGGGTTTGTTTTCTTCCAGGGACTTTGGATTCTTTCATCTAAAGGGGGTTTTCAAGCTAGCTTACTGATGGTTCTACCCGATGCCTGCTTGTGCCTGAAATAATGCACGGAACTGCACCCTGACGTCTTCCTCCATCAGTAAAGTTGGAAAGTTGACAGTTAGTGTTGGTCTGACATAAAACCCAATCAATTAAATGAAAATATTTCAATTTGGGCAAAACCATACATGATTTTTAGGGAAATTTTCAAAAATATTAACTGACTTAAAAGCAAACAGTGCAGACCACGAACAGACAACACAAATATGGCAGCTAGACTTGGTCTGCACTGATCGCTTTGGAAGAATCTGTTTTTGCCAGCAAGCTAAACTTTAAGATGTACATTTCAACCATAATAATAGCTCTTGTCTTAATATGGCTTTTGTCTAAAAATAGAAAATTGATGATTGAACTCTCCATGTGCTGGCATTATGTCTGTGGGAATGGCATATTAAAATGACAACATTCCGGACTTTTTCCTAAGCTTGAGTATTAACTTTTCAAGGAGTAAACTGTATATATAAGCACTTTTGAGCACACTAAGTCTTGTTAACTACTTATATGTATTCCCTTCACAGGGATTTTTAATCTTCTGTCTAGAGGCCTAAATTTGAAAAAAAATTGGATGATTTAGCAGGAAGCCCTTGGACAGATTCCTGTTAGAGTGTGTTATTGCAAAAAATCTCGTTTAAAGGCGGCAAAGTTTGAAGTTTTTATGGTTATGAGTCTGCAGTGTAGACTTGTTAACTACAGAAAATGTTGTAAAATGACCATTTAGTGTTAAAACTTGTCCAGTATATTATTCAGTAAATGTTTATGTCTGCGTTATTTTGGCTTTTTATTAAAGTTTTGGTGTTTGTGCTGAGTCGCAGGCAAATAAGTGAAAAAAATTAAAAAAGATATGTTATTTTACATGGGAGACTGTAAACGCTGAGTCAGCAATTTTCCCTTAAACAGAGTAGGGCTGAACAATCTCCCTTTGCAAGAGTGAATATTTGACCTATTCATATTTGTTGGTTCACTTTTTGAGAGATTGTGAGGAAATTTGACATTTACCATTTCACTACCTTAGTGCAGTAGCGGGTTACTCCTATTAAATTTAACAGGAATTAGCCGGTTATTGCACAAAAATGACAAGTTATGTTTTATGCAATTCACTTAAGTTTGTCATTTTTTTTGTTATTTAAGATCTTGCAATAACACAAGAAAACAAAAAATACTGAAATGACATCTCCTGATACAAGAAAAGGTTTACACAATGAGATGAAACGTTAAATTGAACATTGAATTACAATTTGAGGTATTATACCAGTCTGCAAAATCAGATTTTTGATTGGTTACTATTTTTAGATATATTCCTTAATTGACCAATGGCTGAGATTCTTTTTCTTAGACTGGTCCTCAGTCTGTATTTTTTTTTATGCCAAAGTGTATACTGGAAGTATGTTTTTTAATGAGCTAGACAGAATGGCAATGTTTCTAGTTTCAAGAGACATTTGTGGCCATGTATATGTTCCTGTTTTTATATCTTTGGTAATATAGAAGTCTTAAGACATTTGTTTTATATCCCCCATAATGAAATCAGCACTTCCTTTAAAGGGCTCTTTTTTATGTTGCTCTAGACATAAATTGTCTGTTTGTGCCTAATAAAGTAAGTGATGACATTTTCCAGACTTCTCTTGCTTGAAAACGGATATGTTAGATAAAATTGAGATGGTCTTTTTTCATCCAATTTATGATCAGAAAATAAGAAAAATTGGTTCCCCTATGTTTTCTATCTTACAGTATTTAAATTGGTTCCAATATATTTTGTTTCTTATAATATTGGTTCCATAAGTTTTGGTTCCCCAGGTCTTGGATCTTATGGTGTAATATTGGTTCCCCAGATTTGTTTCCCATTTTTTTCATCCATCAGTATTGGTTCCCGAATTCTGGTTCCTTGTTAGTTTTAGATTGTCTTAATTATACTGGTTTCCTAGGTTTTAATTTCATCTGTTCTAATTCTACAGCTTTGGTTCTTCATTTTAATGTCCAAGTTTTGTTTACAAGATTGTTTCACCTACATGTAGTATTGTTTTCAGTGAAGTTCTCTGGAATTTCCCCAGGTTTCATCATTGTGATTGATCAAACTGTAGGGTGGCAGTTCCTGTTTTCAATATAATAATTGTAAAACTTCTTACAGTACATTGTCAAATTGATTTTGAAATATCATTGTCTGACCTCATACTGTTGCAATCCATCAAAAAACATCATTCTTAAAGAACAGAACAGAACAGAAATTTTATTAAGACTTGTACAAAGTACATCATCTACAATACATTATATTCACATATATTTTAGCTGCATGAAAATTTACAAACAAAATCTGGATATCACATTTTACATATTCAATAGTTTAATAAAAAGGTTATGCCAATAAGTTGATGAAAGAAACATTTTAAATAAACAAACTAGTGTTAAAGCTCTCTCTCCTTGTCCCTCTACCTTACCATTTTCCCCATTTGAATAAATTTAATCTATGTGAATGCCTTAAAAAGTATGATGGTCATTTGACAATCCAAAAAAATGGGTTACTTTTGAGAAAGAACATCTCTGCTGAAACATTAATAGCTCTGCGAATGTTTCTAATTTCCAAATTTTCACCATTTACATCTTTAATTGTCTGTATAAACCAGTGCAAGTTCGTGTGGACTTTTATTATCTTGCAATAACCAGTACTGTCCATGAACAGGCTCAATCAAACTGAGCCTGCAACATTATTAAATATGCCATTTTTGGGTGTTACTTGTGGATTCCTTTTTTTCTTTATCTTGTAGCCTGACTAGATTCTATTACCGTGGCTTCTAAAGTTTCTGCTTTTTGTTAATAAAAACCCTTACAATAACAATGGACATTTACAAAGTCTAATCAGAGCAGGCCTTACTATACAGATATAGTGGTGTTATGTAGGAATATTGGAAGTTAAGAAATTAAGGTGTAGATGATTGCATGTTTTGAGAGTAGATGTCAACACTTGCTTGATGAATCTTATAGGTCATAACAGTAAGATTGGTACTCAATCATTTTATCTCTAAGCTACCATATGAACACAGATAAAATATTATTCCTTGGACCAGTCTGCAATGACGGTTCCCGTGTTTTACAGAGAGTGATTAGAGCATCCGGGACTTGCCAAACATTTCTTTATTCAAGAGATTACTCAGGAAAATTGTCTCTGCGCGATGATATTGATCACATGACTTGGAATGATGATACAAATAAAGCACATGTCAGAAACGACCAGCAGAATCTCGTCCTGAAATATTGAGGGACATACTAATGAAAATATATTGATGCAATCAGTCGTGCTGCGTTTTGTATGACAGTCCAAGAAAACACTTGCCAGATTCTTGTCCATAAAGAATTCTTTTTTTTTTTTCGTCCGCTGTCCCGTGAGTCATTGAAGAGAGGTCTATAGTATTTAGGACAATTGGCGGGCTTCACTTGACCGAATTACACCGGCTGATGATTGTCTGGTTAAGAGGTGCTACAAAATGGAACGAGATGATTTATTTTGCGGGTTAAAAATAGTAATCTTTTAATGAAAAATTATCAAACAGATGGAGCCAAAGATTCGTATTTGATTTCAAGTTCACTTGCAAACTTTGAAATATCAGGAATTCATATTATTATGAGAATTTTGTTCATGGCTTCTAATGGAATGCATGGCCCTAACCCACCATTATAGATTTAGGACAGCCTTAATCTAAGTTTCAGGTATTGTTTCCAAATATAGCTTGAATAAGAAATTTAAGCTATTGCTTATAATGCTATTATGCTGAACCACTGTGAGTAATTGTATGTATGAAGGTTGTTTTTATTTTAATTTCAGACTGTAGTGTTTGAGGATTTGGTTTTGAACAAATGGTCTATGAATGTACACCAGTTCAACATAACAACTATCGACTTACAACACGCCTTACATTTCCTCATTGACTTTACATCTCTTAAGGAAGGCAGACTGTTTCCAATCACAGTCTTACTAAGGTAAGTTTGAGCCTTCTCTAGTTTGTTAGTTATAATATTTAGGACCTAAATTTCTGACAGAGGGCTAAGAAAGTGCAAAGATAAAATGCCACTGTCTTGGATGAACTGTCTTGAAAACTTACACACTTTGACAATGTTGCCCTCAATCCTAGCAAATGAAGAAATGAGGAAATTTTCAGTTTGGTTTACATCCATTAACATTAATTTCTTGTTCTGTTTGATTTCTGTGTTTCCCTCAATGCTATAAATTTCTCTAATGTTCTTTTTGTCTACTGGTGGGTGTATATAAATGCATTACATGTAACATTACACGAGCCTGGAAATCATCTATTTCAAAAAGATAGGGAAATTTCAAAATGAATTTCAAATGTTACATACAGTATTCAGTGTTTGATCTGCCAAAATATTCTGCTTGATGATTCTCGGATTACAGATTTATGATTTTCACCATAACGATTGAAGTTGTATATCTTAGCTTCTGAAGGGAAAGGGATTGCTTTTTGTATCTAAACATAACTTTCAAGCTCTGTATGCTTTAATGCTTTAAAAAAAAAAGATTTTGCTTGGAATCTATGAAAACGTCATGTATATTCAGTAAACTTATGAGAGACTAAAAAAATAAACTTACATGTATAATTAAGAATGAGATATTGTAATCAAACATATTATAATACTGCACGTCGCTTTTCATTGGATAATCGTGACGTTTATATAGTTTTATATACACGGCTGTTGTCGACTCATGAAGAAATCTTACTTTTTTCTCTAAAAAATGATGTTTGCTGTATTATAAATTCGTTATAAAGATTGTTGATAGGTTATATGGCCGTATATAAACGGCTGTTTGCAATATAGCCCTCGCCTAGCGGCTCGGGTTATATTACAAACAGCCGTTTATATAGGGCCATATAACCTGTCAACAATCTTTATAACTAATAATATATAGCAAATTAATTGGAAGATATCACTCGGTTTTGCTTTTGGAACCCAAGAGTCAAGGTCAGTGTTACTAAAAATAGGAAAATGGTCTTATAACTTCAAAAAAAATGTATTAGATACATGTATTTTATGTGGCATAAAAAGGTCAGTAATGACGATAAGCAAATATACCATGTCATGACTTTGTGAAGATTGTTATAGTTGTTTGAGAAAGATATTTTATTAGATCATATTTGACCCAAACAGAGTTAGGGGTTTAGAATTAAGCAGCCAAGCCAACATTCTGGGTCAGACTGCATAGATGCACTGCTAGCTTTCGAAGAATTTAATGTTGTTAGAAGTTAAGATTGGACTTGTGCAATTAAATATACCGGCATTATAAATTGACAGTTGGTAGTAATCAACATTGAAAATTTTGAAGAAAAAAAAGAAAAAAAGAAAGAAAATTTTGAAAAAAAAAAGAAGTTTCAAGACCTATCATGTCCAAAAAAACCTTGGAATTGCTTGTTATTTTATCAAAAGAATGAGTCATAGACTGGAGGGCATTAAGATGGTCTCAAAAAAACAACCTCTGTGCAGTCCCTGTAAGTAAAAGCCCTCAGTCCTTGTGAGTAACAAGAAATCTGTAACAAAAATTTAGCGAAAAGATGTTTCTTTCATTTAATGATTATTATAGTGTCTGTCATTTAATAATGATGATAAAGTTTCTTTCATTTAATAATAATGATAAAAAAATTTTCATTTAATAATAATAGTAATACATGTAGTAATAACATTTATTTCATTTAATAACAATAAAAAAATGTATGAAAGAAATACTAAAATGGGAGTATTCAATCATTATTATGATTTTCCTACTCATTTGATAAATTCAATATAGCAAAAGGACTCCCATGTTAAGATCAATTTTTACTGTAGTCTTGTATTTGTGTTGGGGAAAAAAACATATCTATATTGAATTTTTTTTATTTTTTTATGAAAAAGCTTTTAATATAAAAATCATTTAACAACAGACTCTGTGGCTCTAGGATAACATTTGTATGAAATCTTCTCCCCTATCCAGAATAAAAGCTTCCTCTTTGAACGCATCAAAAATAAGTATAGATTATAAGTTCAATAACTGTAATGCATTTGATTATATATAGCTTCTGTACTTTGTACATTTTAACCAAATCGAGCTTTTTGTGCCGATTTTTCCTATTCAGAGAAATTGTTCATGCAAGATTCCTTTGCTTTACATCTTTCTTGAAGTAGAAATATTGAATTTCATTGAAATGCAATCAGAATTTATTGTAGCTAGGAAAACCAGTGATCGTAAACAACTGTTTGTTTTGCGCATTCAAGACTCGGCGGCAAAAAACGCATCGTTCTCCAATTATAATGCTGGGTTTTAATTTTAACATTAAATCACTGAGGGAAATTTATCTAGGATGAGACTGCAGAATATAGCCCTATTGAAATGCCACAAATGAAGGCGAAAGTAAATTAAGCTAAAAATCTTTGAAAAGATGGCAGCCTTCTTTACAGTAGTATTCTTCAGACAGACTTGCTCAATGTTGAACACTAAAGTTCGATTTAGAGCCAGTCATCAAGCCTCCTTTGTTACTCTTTCTGACCTGTTTAAGCAAAAAATGGGGCATCAAGTAAATAAATAATTTTTCAGTTGTTTTGACTATGGGTAAATGTTTTTAGATATGTTTAGCACTTTGGAGTATTTCCCTTTTTGATATGACACCTGTATGGCAAAAGGCATGGCTTTTGAGAGTAATCTTATGGGTCTACTGGGAATAACATTTATTTATAAAAATCTAAAACTCTAAAAGTTTCATAATAGTATGGAGGAATTTTTGGATATATGGCTAGAAGTCATAAATGAAGTGAACCAATTATTTAGGAGGAATATTCTGTTATTAAGGAGGAATACCAGGACATATGGCTTGAAGTTATTAGTATAGTGAACCAGTTATTGTGGAGGAATACCGGGACATATGGCTTGAAGTTATGAGTATAGTGAACCAGTTATTGTGGAGGAATACCAGGACATATGGCTTGAAGTTATGAGTATAGTGAACCAGTTATTGTGGAGGAATACCGGGACATATGGCTTGAAGTTATGAGTATAGTGAACCAGTTATTGTGGAGGAATACCAGGACATATGGCTTGAAGTTATGAGTATAGTGAACCAGTCATTTTGAAGGAATACCGGGACATATGGCTTGAAGTTATGAGTATAGTGAACCAGTTATTTTGAAGGAATACCGGGACATATGGCTTGAAGTTATGAGTATAGTGAACCAGTTATTTTGAAGGAATACCGGGACATATGGCTTGAAGTTATGAGTATAGTGAACCAGTCATTTTGAAGGAATACCGGGACATATGGCTTGAAGTTATGAGTATAGTGAACCAGTTGTTTTGAATGAATACTGGGACATATGGCTTGAAGTTATGAGTATAGTGAACCAGTTATTTTGAAGGAATACCGGGACATATGGCTTGAAGTTATGAGTATAGTGAACCAGTTATTTTGAATGAATACTGGGACATATGGCTTGAAGTTATGAGTATAGTGAACCAGTTTTTGAATGAATACTGGGACATATGGCTTGAAGTTATGAGTATAGTGAACCAGTTATTTTGAATGAATACTGGGACATATGGCTTGAATTTATGAATGTTATGAAGGAATACTGGGACATAAAGCTAAAGGGTATGGATGTAGTGAACCAGTTATTTTGGAGGATTACTAGAACATAGGCATTGTGTGTGTTGCCTGTTAATTTGGAGGAATACTGGCACCTTTGGTTGAAAGTCATGAGTGTAGTGAACCAGTTATTTTGGAGGAATACTGGCACCTTTGGTTGGAAGTCATGAGTGTAGTGAACCAGTTATTTTGGAGGAATACTGGCACCTTTGGTTGGAAGTCATGAGTGTAGTGAACCAGTTATTTTGAAGGAATACTGGCACCTTTGGTTAGAAGGCATGAGTGTGGTGTGCCTGTAATTTTGGAGGAATACTGGCACCTTTGGTTGGTAGTCATGAGTGTGGTGTGCCTGTTATTTTGTCTCAAGCCTGTGTAATTTCTAGGTGAGCAAAGTTTCAGGTGTCACACTTGTGATGATTTACATCTGGAGATGAATATTATTGAAAGTTGTAATGTACCTTATATGATCTGACAATAAATCATCATGTTAACATTGGAAATTTTAAGTGTTTCTTGTATACTAGGATAAAGCAACAGGAGCAACATATGATATGGAAAAAAAGTTTACTAGGAAAGAGTTTAAAGTGACAAGTTAGTTAATTATTTATGGAGAGAACTATGCTGGTATCTATACATAAAGGATTAGATAAAGAGGAAAACTTGGGAAGAGGGACTTTTAGGAAGAATTTTTGTTGTATGTATGGAAGTTTCTATCAGGTTTTGAATCTCAACTTGATTATGTGTATATAATAGAAAAGGACATTAAACACTTAAACTGCATACAGTTTAGACAATGAGCTCTGTTATACTTGTATAATAGTGGTACATCTTTAAAACACTTTGTGACAGGAGAGGAAAGTAATTGCTTATAAGATGTAAGCAGAATTGAATTCAGTACAATGAATTTTGTTAGACAGTTATCTTTTCTGGATCTTACATGTGAAAGAAATTATTTTAACTGTTTGCAAATGAAGAGCAGAGTCAATAAATTGAGGCTGGGCCGATATTGAACTGTTGGTTGTTTGAATAAAGTCTATCAAGGCTGAGCCTAAGATTTTGTCTCAAGCCTGAGAATAAGCAGGTGAGCAAAGTTTCAGGTGTCGGCTTTGTTGACTACAGCAACATGTAGGAAGAGGAGGAGGAGGATGATAAAGGTGAAAGATGGTTTTGATTTGATAATTGCTGCTGCAACATTGAGTGTCAAAATAGATATTGAAGACTGATGCAAAATTAAGTCAGAAAACCTACTTTAACCAAAATTGGACATGAATTGTTAGTAACTGCATTATTGACTTTTGGTGTTTGAAAATTAAGGTTTAATTACTGCAACTTTGAGAGGGGTTATAGAACTTGTAAATTGTTCATCGTGGAAATAAGCATTGGAACTATTTTTTTCCAACATAAGAACAAGCTTAAATGCATTCAAAAGGTAAAAAGCTTGATTTTATTGTAATACTATAAGGGTACTGTATGCACCCCGCAAAACTAAGATTGAAGATGGTTCTTGCATATTACAACCTTGGGTTAATGTAAAAGTCCTGAGGACCTCTGCAACAATTTTTTAAAAAAGACAAGATTCAAGTTCACTTCTGGATTACTGTAGCTTTGGAAAACAAAGATTTAGATTTTCTTGCAGTAGAATAACAAAGATATTGGATTATAGGAAATTTTGGAGTTTTTTTTATGGAATTGGATGAAAATTCTACAACTGTAGAGCAAAAATGAAAATGTATGGTTGAAAAAAAAGGGATTTAAGCTTTAGAAATGACATCTTGTTGCAGGAATCTAGAGAAAAATTCAATTGTATTATGTCATGTCAGAATGGAAAAAAATAGGAAGAAAAGAGAAGAAAATTGAAAAGTAATATGGGATGTAAAGGATAGGAACTGAAATAGTAAAAAGCTTTGGCTTTAAGAGGAAAACAGAGAAGATGAAAAAATATATTATTCATAAACCATGAAATGGACTGTGTTTTACAAATAAAGTAAAACATGGATAGGAAAGGCTCTTACAAATTTATGAGCTGGAAGGTGTAGGGGAAATTCTATTTGCAGGGACAGCATGAACATGATGGCATATATATCATATGTACTAATGTAGATAGAAAGTATATCTATCTGAAATACCCTAAGAATTTTTAGTATTTTCAAAACATGGTTTAAGTGGAATGTTGAAGTTTGTTGAGATATGTTTCAGAAGAAATAGAACTCCATGGTATAGAATGAGGAGAAGTTGCAATGAGGTTGTGTGGATGCGCTTGAATCTTTAGCTCAGACCTTGGTTTTGTAAGAGGTGAGCAAAGTTTCAAGTGTGTCTGTATGCCTTAAAACATCAGATTGGCGAAAAAACAACATTGTATGCTAATGCGACAAAAAACAACATTATATGCTAATGTGACAAAAAACAACATTATATGCAAATGTGAAAAAGCAACATTATATGCAAATAAACACATGGAGCAGTTACTATAGTTGATGCAGCATGGATTATCATAAGAAGTTGGTTTAACATTCAAGATTGCTCCAAGGTAAAGAATAATAGCAAAGGAGTGAAATTTACTGAACATTTACAGCAAAACAATTGGACATAGATATGGTCATTGGATTGGGAAAAAAAGCCAAAGCCAAGAAATGACTTGTTAATAGAGTGAAAATATTTGTCATTTTGGGGCCAATGAATTAGACTTTAAGCCCTAGATCTGTTTGCGGCAATAATAGCTTATGTAAACCTACTAATATAGAACCTGGGCAGCCTTACCATTTGTACAGTCTGACTAGGGTCTATTATAATTTGCTATACAATTATTTCAATACCAGAATCCCTCAAAATATGAACAGGATCAGGTTCAAGGTAGTGCACATATTCTTCAGGATGAGGTTCTTGATAAAAAGGTCGGAAATTATAATGATCTTGAACAGTACCATGATTAGGTTTAAAGGACCTCTATTGAGGTCCAAATGTGGAAAAACATAAAATTTGAAAAACTTACATATATCAAGTGTCTTACTTAAAATGGAAAAATCTGCAGAGGATAACAAAGAAATGTACTCAGAATTAAATTGAAAGCTGATTTTTGTGCGATTTTTAGCTAGAATTGAGTGGGTCATTAAGCTTACATAATACAAATGATTATTAGTGAAAAATGGGGTGAGAAAATAACCTGAAAAGTTTGCACACAAGCTGTTTGTCCTGGTCTAGACCTATCACAATTGATACACAAATCTCAGAAAAATATTTCCAGTCCTGTCATGTCACAATAACTTCAATGGAGTCCCTTTTAACAGTTTCAACTGTTTGATTATTCAAGTATAGCAACAAATGACCATTGCAATGCAATAATAAAAAAAAACAAATTGAAATTTAATAACCAGTCTCAATATGTGAATATTTTTTTATATTTTTCAGTTTCACTCGACCACCAAGTCCTGACTTCTACCAGCACAAGTATGAGATCGAAGCGGGCGAGGACAATATGGACATTTTCTTACCTGCCGGAACGTTTAATGGTCAGTTAATGTTATAAATACATTGTTTTATTACCCCATGTACCTGACTTTTATTAGTGGTAAATTGTTATTTTATGGTACTAATAAACTATTACCTGATTGTCACTATTCTTTTGATGTTCATTGAGATCAATGATTAATCTGAGTAGACAAGAAATTAAAAAACTTGTTTTTGTCGTACATTGTAAAGAATGTCTTAACAAGAACTATGTTTCTTGATATTGTAAAGATCTTTTTCTTTCTTTTTATTATGGAAGCTTGTAACTTATTTGATCAAGAATAAAAGTAATCTTAATTGATCAAATATGAGCAGTTTTCATTCTTGGTTTCCATGTGAAATGTATAAGACACGTAATTTTACTTGTTCACTTTATATGATTAATTCTATGGTTGATTTATTTGATTCAAATAAAGAAGAAAGGTTGCAGGTCTGTGGCAGTTTTATTTGTATAAATTAGGCGAAATTGCATATTGCTGAATAAGTAATTAAATATTCATTACAGCTACTGGAATGTACTATATTGGTATTGTTGACTCCACCTACAATTCTAAGAGGCTCCGCCCAGGGGAGGTTACACAGAGAAACTACACCCTCAAACTATGGTGGAGCCAATGCCTGTACTGGAATATGGACAAGGAGGTGTGGCTTCCAGATGGGTGTTCTATTTCCCAGAATTCCACTTTTGAGGTCACAAAGTGCACTTGTAACCATTTGACCTCTTTTGGTGGACGGTTTGAGTTAATACCCAATAAACTCACATTGACTGATATAGAGGGATTGTTCAGGTAAACATGTTAAAATTAACTATTTCCAGAAGTTTGTTTAACACTTTGTTTAATTTGTTAGCAATTTTATCGACCACTGAAGTTATTTACTTGAAGTTCAACACAATGCTTAGGGATCATAAATGTTTAACACTTACCAAGACCCCATTACTTAAACATGGAATTTAAATTATTTTGTCACAAAAACATAAGATAATTCTCAAAGAAAATATTTGATTATCAGAAAATAATACAGCTTACAATGGCATTACAGACAAATGATTTCTGTTAACATTTCAATATGATTGTTGAAAGATCATCTTTGATGCACATTAATTATTTTCATAAAATTAAAAAAAAAAATTGAATTTACTGTTTATTGTTAAGTTTAAGATATAATAAAAAGATATTAAAAAAACAACTCAATTTAACAAAACATGTTTCGCTTAAATCAGCTTCTTTGGTTGATAAATAACAAAGGAAATTATGTAAATTTAAGAAATTCAAGGTTTTTATAAGAGAATACATGTATACTTCTGCAGCACCACAATTTTGGACAGTAACTTTGGCGTAAACATTATATTAATGAATCAATGGTTTGGTTTACAGTTTACATCAGAATCCTGTCACGTTGACATTGGTAAGCGTGGTGTTGTTGTTCTACTGTCTACTGTTCTTCTGGTGTTACCGTGCCGATCTCTATGACAACAGGAAGGGTGGAATAGTTTACCTCCTCGACAACTCGCCCATGGACCAGCAGAAGTTTGAGATCACTGTAGAAACAGGCCTGTGGAATGGGGCCGGTACAACAGCTAAGGTACTTGCAATCTTTGATGAAAGAACTGACAGCAAATTATCCTTAATAGTAGCAATGACACAAGCTTTCATTTACGCCATATTTAAATCATTATGACAGAAGTCTTGACCCACAAGATTTTTATGTTTTTATAGCATTTTAGTAGTATTAATTGCTCAAATTTTTTATTTTCCTTTAGCTAGCCCATGTATAGGTTTGCTAAAATTGGAGCGTTTTTTGTTTTTCTCTGAAATTTACCTTCTTTTATTCATATATAAATTTGTAAAAAGTTTGGCTACAGTTGTGTTTCATCTTGATAATACATTTTGTATCAGTGTGAAATAATGAAGATGTAATTCATTGTAATATTTGTGTAAACCAATAAATATTGTATAATAAAAACAAACAACAGATGATACCTGATTTATATTATATACCACCTTAATGTGTTATAGTTTATCTTCATTTCATAACCTGCGAAAATAAGATGTAAATAAAATTAATGAGACAGAATTGACAATACCAGGTAATTAGAGAATGTGTCTCAGCTTATGTCTAAAATAGAAGCGGTGTTTTATACTGCGGTAAATTTCTCCAGGAATAGCCCAATGTTTAATGAAGATAAGTGTGTATGGCCAATAAGAGAATAATGTTATATAAAAATGTAGGCTTTGTATTGCACGTTTATTACAATGATTTTCATGGGATAATCATGATGGTTATATTAGCGTTATGATGCTTTACATTTTTAATATCCATTTTCATTGTTTTATTGAAACAGTTAAATAATATTCTTATGAAACTGAATGTTTCTAACATCACTTTTCATTAGTTATGGATCATAACATGATATGTATTTATATGCCGAAGGTATCATTAGGATGTATCGTGGACATGTATTGGCCCTGTTAATTTGTCTAAGAAAAAATTGTACCAGCATGACAAGTTCTGAAACTTTGTCATATACTGATATTTGGTAGGTAGGTAATATATAGAGGATATTGAATGAGTGTAAGTTCAATACTGAATTTATTGCATGAGTTGAATAAAATTATATTATGCGAGCCTCTGGCGAGCATAATATTATTTTAGTCAACGAGTGCAATAAATTCAGTTATGACCTTACACGAATTTAATATTCTATTTATCACATACCCAAAATAAAGACCGTTTAAACTGAAATAAGAGTCATTTTTCATTGACGCGCCTATAGTATAACGCCAACATTTAGCGCGTCTTTACACTATGTTTGTATAACGCTAATGACGTCACGTCAAAATATATGCACGGCCGTGCAATACCATATTTACGGAGTCGCAAAATCGGCACGGGTGTGTGATAAAACAGGTTAAGTTGAATCTGGTGACAGTCAACAAAAGTTATATGCCCTTAGTAGGCTTATCTACCTTGTAGTACCTCAGAGATCATATTTCTGTAATTGTTGTTGTGTTTATGAACTTACTGATTTATTTTTTGCCACAGATCAGTATAATTCTGCATGGTGAAGAAGGCATGTCGGAGACGCGTGAACTGATAAGTGAGGATGACCGACCGATGTTCGAGAGAAATTCCCGAGACAAGTTCATACTCTCGTAAGTTTATCTCCGAAGTTTTAACTGAATAATAAATCAGTAGCCTGGTGGCGGCAACTGGTTCTACCCGTGCCTACCAGTGCAGACGAAGATCAATTGGCACTTTTCACTGTAACTGATACTATTTATGCAACCAGTGCAGACCAATATCATCTAACACTTCTTTGCAGTCCTTTCGGATCATGGTCTTACATGTAACTGTTTGCTATTCAATCTGAACATCTTTGGGAAAAAATCATTGAAAGTAAGATGAATGGCTTAGTGAAATTGAAAGATATACATGTCCATTCAAGATGATTTAGCGGTGTACAAGATAATGCAAGTATTTATGCTAGCCATATTGAAGATTCGTCTATGGCTAGTGCAAAGTGTTAGGCCAGCCTGCAAATCCATACAGTCTCATTAGAATCACGGGGGTATGAGTCATTGAATGCTCACAAAATGTATGTTAGATGACCAAGGATATTTATCCAAAGTATATATATTAGTATAATTATAGTGTAGCTGGAATGGACTTAGAATTAATTTCTTTTAGTAAATAGTGTTAAAGGAATGGACTAAAAATTAATTTCTGATTTTGGATAAATATTTTTGTCTATCAAACATATATTTTGTGAACATTCATTAAGCCCCACCCCCTGATTAGATCCTAATGTTGTCCCATTCAATTTGAAATAACAATGGATAATTCCTAATTCAAAGTCTATGAATGAAATTTTGCTCTGTAAGAATTCACATAAAAAATTGCAAAAAAAATGAATATATGGAAGTATATGCTGTAATAAATGGAAATTTTATTCCAAGATGCAAATACGAGTTTTATGCAAGGAAAAAGTGATATCCATTTTAAACATGTAAAGATAGACATTTTATGTTACTAAAGAGGAATATTTAAAGTGAATTTATGATTGGTATTTTGTACAAAGTTTTACATATATAATATTTTATGCTAAAATAATTGAGATGTATTTATATATATAAATATATATATTTGTGAAGTTTAACTCATGTTTTATTCTTAGATTAGGATATTGTTAAAGTTGTAGATAGATATGATATGCAAAGTTAAAGTTATTTTTTATGCAAAATTGTTAAAGTTGGTGATTAGAGAAATAAAAAACCAACAGTTCTGTACTTTAGAAATTGTAACAGATTATTATTATATTCTGCTGAAGAAGATTTTGGTTTATTTCCAACTGGCAGTCGAGATTCCTGTCTCTAGGCCTGACATAAGTTCCATTAAATTTTACGTCAAAAATCTCCGAGTTTAAATGCTAGCTAAGTATACCCCCAAGATGTGAATCGATAATACTGCGGAATTGAAACACAACCGATTTAGAAATGCTGCTTTAAAAAAAAAAGCAGGCAATTTAAGGAAGAAGATCTAGGCATGAAAAAACTATAAAATATGAGTCATTTGTTATAATGCATATCCTGTTACTTAGTTGTTAAACGATCCTTGCTTTTATATCCGGATGATTTTGACGTGAAAGAGTTTTGAATTTCTTGCAAGTTCTTGTATACTGATTGAAGTATCACTGATTCATGGGTAACCTAATTACAATAACTAGATAATTTGGGAAGAAAAGTTCTGTGGTTTTACTCGTGTTCCGACTTGTGCCTCTGATACACAGAGGGGTTATCTTAGGTCTCCTTCCACTTTTTTTGACTTAACTATCGTTCAGGTCAAATCTTTTAAGACTGCAAATACAAACCCAGAAAGTCAGACTTGAACAGAACAATTTTGTATCATCGTAAACTGTGTACTTTCCTTACATGAATGTTATGTATATTATGTTTAAAATATTGTCTTTTTTTTTAAAACAAAGAGAATTGGCCATCAAAGGCAATATTGTAAAATTATGTTCTTTATTAGATTTTGTATTGAAGTATTTTTAAAAAAACCATACTCAAGGGCATAAAAAGTGGTTTTATTTTTCACCAGAAGAAAAAACGAGATGTTAAAATTTCTTTCCAATTTTTCTAGGTTACCAGACAGCATTGGGCGTATATGGAAAGTACAAATTTGGCACAACAATCTTGGACCGTCACCAAGTTGGTACCTTAACCGTGTGATCGTGAGGGATTTAAATACAGGTGTGTAATATCAATCGGTCTAGACATGTGGGTAGTGGTGAAAAAAAAATGTTGTAGGAAGTTTTTGTGAGAGAGGAATTAATCTTTCATGACTTTGTATCGATTTTAATCTTGAAATTGTTTTAAAAATATAAAACTTTTGTACTTAAAAGGAACTGAGGGTTTTTTGACATGACAGTATTGGCAAAATAAATTCAAGACTTTTATGCCATTTGATGTTGGTTGTATGTAAAATTACGGATCATTGGCTCACTAATTTTTTTCCAGAATAAAATTTTTTTTTGCATTTGACTTGAAAATGAAAAGTATTTAATGTATTTCTTTGTATATTTCTATATTATCTGATAACCAGTATATATTTACCATAAACCTTTGTAACTTTTTCCAGGGAACCAGTATATATTTTAGAATTTACCATTAAACCTTCATAACTTATTTCTGGGAACCAGTATTTATGTAATATAACTTTTTCCCCGAGAACCAGTATATATTTACCATAAACCCTTATAACTTTTTCCAGGGAACCAGTATATATTTTATAATTTACCATTAAACCTTCATAACTTATTTCTTGGAACCAGTATTTATGTAATATAAATTTTTCCCAGAGAACTAGTATATATTTACCATAAATCCTTATAACTTTTTCCAGGGAACTAGTATATATTTTATAATTTACCATTAAACCTTCATAACTTATTTCTTGGAACCAGTATTTATTTTTACAACTTTTTCCCAGGAACAAGTATATATTTATCATAAACCTTCATAACTTTTCCCAGGGAACCAGTATATATTCATTTGTGAGAAAAGGTTAGCAGTGGAAGAACAAGATGGTAAAGTGGAGAGAGAGTTTATGGTTCTTGATGGAACTCTTCAGTTTAAAAAGGTTAGTATAGTCACTTGTAAGATTTATATGTTTTGTAATGAACACACAAGTGAGCATGATGAAAGTCATAGTTGGCTCATTTGAATGTAATAGATTTTATAAGTAACTCGGCAAATGCAGCTTTTTCTAAGCTTATCCCCTGGTTCAAACAAACTTTAACCCTTATAGGTTCTCAGTGCACTACTGGGTACAATAGATTAGTCAACCTGTTGCGCTTATTTTCAAAGCTGTAACTGTTAAAGTTTGCTTGTACCTACAGATTAGCTGGAATAAACCAAAAATGTTCTTGATTCTTGATGGAGTAAGTCTGTTTAACTGATCTTTTGGTCAATTTATGTGTTTCAGTGGAAATTACTAGTATTTTTTCCAAACTGTAGTATCAAATTCTGGTTTAAACATTAATTTTCATTTGAGGAAGCTACCATGTTTATTTTGAAAAGGATGTTTTGATGGTTCTACCTTTGTGCCTGAAAGTACATTTATGTAAGGAGACTAGATGACTCATCATGAAGTCAGAAAAAAATGAATGGGCTGTGTTGTGTGAACTTTGCTCTCATATTTTACTATCTATTTCAGGCATTACCTAGCAAGGTCGTACAATACATGGCCGATTTCCACATCTGGATGTCACTCCTTACATGCCCACCTTATGGTGGTTTTATGAGGACAGAGCGACTCACCGTGTGCTTGACCATGTTATTGGTATACATGTGTTTGAATGCCATGTGGTACAAGGTGACAGTGACAGAGGTGAGTTACACATTGCCCACCATCTATATTTAGTAACATATTCATTAATGAAACTGACCCTGTGTTTGAGATGTAGTTCCTCCTTGCACCCTTTCAACAGTTTCCATTGCCCACTGTAGTTTATAACCTTCAGCCATGTGACCAGTGTGTTGACCAAGATCATTTGTCCAGTTCAAGATTATCATTCTGTGCCATCTGTTCATAGTCTGAATTGTTGGCTATTTAGATTTGTTCAGATTGGAAGATGGACAAGTCCATTTAAAATATCTTGTGGAGTTAAGGCTCATAAGGACAGAACGCTTTGCTAGCAGTATGTAAAAACTGGTTCCATCATGATCACAAATTATTTAATGAAGATAGGACACATTGAGAAAAATATCTGATTTAGGTAGTAAGTTGCAAAGGTTCTATTATCGTTTTATTTTATATAAGGAGCTTGAGAACTGGCAGCTTTTATAATGTGTTTGTAAACAGTTTAAAGCTAGATTAAGCAAGATTAACCTGTTCATGCATGCATTTTGACCAGATGCTTTGCACTGGTTGCTCAATAGACAATTCAAAATTTAAAAAAAAAAAAAAAAAAAATTGGACATCCATTTCACAAATTCAGTACGGTATGGGTGGAAGTAACAACTCTGTTGCTGTTGGGCTTATGAGTTTTAAAACCTGTTCAGTGCCTATATTCATTGTTGCAGATGGATCAGAAATATTATGACGTAAAGGAATATTTTTTATTTGTTACTGAAATAATTTGATATCGGTTGATAAATAATGATACTAATAAAAGGATTGAAAATAGTACGTCATTAAAGGCACATAATCCAGGGAAGTTTTTAGGTTTTCATTAGACACTGACACATGATTAGATATAACTTGATACAAACACGAGGCAAGAAAAAAAACTTGCGAAATAAAGAATTGCAGCATTCATTAAACAACATCAGACATCTCTTTATAAAGATTTTATTAGGTAATTGTCTGATTCGAAAACAATTACGTCGTGAAAACTGATTATTTTATCTCTCCCAATGTCAATAAAAGTGGCTGCTAGTTAGATGAGAAATGGAAGGTAACATTTTAAAGACCCTGATCTAGCTGAATTTGTGAAATGGACTTCCCCAGCTTTGCATTTGGAACTGTTCATTATGTATTTCAAGGGATGTTTTATATTAAAATGTTAATATTGCGAAGCCTGATGAATATAGTCCAAGAGATGGCGGGGTTTTATTGCAATTTACCGTATCACCAAAAAAAACATTGCCGTTATAAAGTATATTGTTTATAGTTGCAAAAAACCCATTTCTTAAGTTTACGCAGCCCGGGCAAAAGTTATTTTTTCAAGAAATGGCCGCCAATTTATGCCGCCCATAAATTACAAAAAAATTACCATATAATTCTTGTTTTCTTGATTTTTTACATACAGATTTTGTACAATGCTATTTTAATTGCCCACAATATCAGGTTTAAAAATATGGTTTAAAATTTATTTTTACCCAAATCAAGCAAAATTTAAAAAACAATTACTTTGGAAATTTTTAAAACTTATCATTTATAAATTTTAAACCAAAAAAAGGGTAAAAATCCCTTTTTTTTGTTTAATTGATGACTTTCTTTTTTTCCGTTTTAAAAAAATATAAATGGAAATTGCTTTGAAATTGTTGTTTTGATTTTAAAAAAATTTAACTTTAGCTAGACAAGTTAACCCTTTAAAAAAATCATTATCTGGTTTTAAATATGTAAGAGTAGAGCTTCAAAAGTGAGTGGGGGTAAAATTACCAAAAAAAATTTTTAAAAATTTTCCCAGTGTTCCCAAAACATCCCCTTTTACATTAAAATTTTTCAATTTAATCCTTATAGGAAATTGTTTTTAAAATTTGTAATGTTCTTTTAATTAAATTTAAACCCTTTTTTTTGAAACTTTTAAGAAATACAAATTTTTTACCTGACGCATTTATAAAAAAGAGTACAACTTCAAAGTGTGGGTGGGGAAAAAATAACACCAAGAAAGCCCCGGGTGCAAAATTAAAAAAAGTTTCCCCCAAAATTTTGCCCATATTTTTAAAATTTTTAGTGCAATAACCATTATTAATTGAATTTGGGGGGTAAGATTTTAAAATTAATTTATTTTTACTTTTTAAAAAGAAGAAAAGAAACTCAGTCTTTAGAAAACCTTCAGTTACAAAATTTTTAAACACAAATTTAACAGGTAAAAAAAACACATTTTTTTTGCATTTTTTCCCTTTTTAAGTATATTTTTTTGACAAAAAGGAGATTTTTTGTGCCTAGATTTTTTTTTTAGCTGTTTAAAAGTTTTTATTACCTTTGGGCAAAAAAAATCATTCCCAAGGGATAATGTATTACAGGGGGAAATAGATTTTAAAAAAAGAAAACGGGCCCGAAAAAAAACACTTTCAAAATTTAAAAGTCCCCTTAATGAACACGTTTTTTACTTTTTTAATGTTAAATAGTCATGTTTTGCCCTTTTCTGACAATTATTATAAATACATTATTTTTAAAACAGTTTTACCTGGGCAAAGCCCATTTTTTTGGTTTTAAAACCCCTTTTTTTAAATTGCAGTTTAATTTTTTGAAATCAAAACAAAATTCTTAGGGAGCGGGAAACATTTTTTTAAACGTTCTTTCTAAAAAAAAAAAATTTTAATTTTATTAATTTTTGTTTACATTTTATAACCCCTTTTCATTAATGTTTTTTTCTAAAAGGGCCCCATTATGCCCCTCAGAAAAGCTTTTATTTTTCCTTTCTCAAAAAGTTTTTTTTTTTAAAATTTGTTATTTTTTTGGGTTACCCAATATGGGTTAAAACTCAGTGGCCAGTCCCCTTTGAACTATTTTATCTGTTTACTTTTTTGGGCAAAAAGGGGTATAGTTGTTGTAAATTAAGTTTTTTGTTTTAAGGGAAAATTTAAAAAAATATTACTTGGCTCCATTTTGCTACTTTTTACTAAAAGTTTTTAGATGTTTTTACATTTTTTTACGGTAACAAACATCAAACCTTTCTTTTTAAAAGCATTTTTTAAATTTTTTTGGGTTTTTTAGGCAAAAAGGGTCCCTTTTTTAAAGAATAAAAAATTTTTGATCATAATTACACTTAAGAAAAAGTGCTTTTAAAAATTTCAAAAGACACACTTATATTAATAAAGAACCACGATGCTCTTTTTGATCCCCTTTTGTAGAAGTGTAGTTGTAAATATAAACACATCATCATTTTTTAAATTTAAACAAAGGTAAAAAGCCTTTTTTGTCATTTTTTGAAATTTAGCAATCATAATAAATAATTTTAGCAAAAATTTGGGTGAATGTTACTCACACAAAACACCCAAAATATTTAAAAAACATGTTTAAGCTATAATTTACTTCACAGAAATCCCATACTTTCTTGATATTATCCCACTAATACATTCTGTTTCAAAAAGTCGTTTTTAAAAACAAACAATTTTTTCACACAAGAAACCCGCCCCCCCGGGGGGGGGAAAATTTTAGTTTTTAAATTTGCTTTTCTTAAAAGGGTACTTTAGTTCGCTGTTTTCTTCAGATCCACGGGCTATGTTATGTGTTTTTTTTTCCACTATTAAAGCAAAAATAAGTTTTAAAAATTTCCCATACTTTGGGAAAAAGGGGTTTAAAAATCAGATTTACGGCCGGGACTGTATAGTTTTGGCCCAACAAAAAATTGCTTTCCTCGTTTCCTGACAGTTTGGGTTTCAATCTGGGGTTTAAATTTTGGGACCTTAAAAATCTTTCAGCACAATAACTTTTGCTTGTTCCCCAATAGTTTTTGACTTTTTTCCCTTTGGGGTTGTTTTTAGTTTTCCCTTTTCGGGAATACTAAAATTAAACCCTTTAAGGATTGGTGCCGGGACTTAAGATTTCCCCTTTTGGGGGTTTTTTATCTGATTTTAAGACTTCAAAACCCTTTTTTTTAAAAAATTTTTCAATTTTTTAGTTAAAACAAAATTTTTTCATTTTAAAGGGCAAACACGCATTATTTCTTGGGCCCATTCACTGTTTTTTAGGGAAGTGGCGAAATTTGGTTACTTAAAGACCCCTTGATTACCTTTCTTATGAACTTGCCCCTACGGATTTTTAAAAATTTTTAAAATTTCATATTTTTAATTTCATTTAAAAGTTTTTCTTTAAAATTACTGAATTTTGCTAGGAGGACGTTTTAGAAGTTTTGCATATATCACTGCTGCTTCAAAAAATAACAAAAATCAAACCCCGAGCTTAAGGGGGCCCCATATTGTGTTTTCTTAAAGTTTTCCCATTTTCATTCTTTTTCTAAATCTATAAAAATCTTTCTTTGTGGGGAAAAGCCATCCAGCCTGACTTAAACGGAAGGTCTTGGGGGTTTTCTACCCAGGTGCCCGCTCGTGCCGGGAAAAAATTTTGCCAAGCGGGGTTTTCCTTTTGGGGGTTTTCCCTTTTCCCCCAAAAAAAGCGGGGAAAAAAAATCCCCCCCAAAAAAATTGGGCGGGACGCTCTGGAGGGCCTGACTAAGTTTTACGGTCCCCCCAATTTTGGGCTTTTCCGGGGGCGAAAAAAAACCCCTTTAAAAAATCTTTTCTCCCTTGTCGTTTTGAGCTTTATTTATTCTAAACAATGCGGTCGGGTTTATAAGTTACGGGTATGAAAAAGGGAAAAAAATAAAACCCCCTTTAAAAGAATTTTCCAATAAACATAAATTTTAAATGTTCCCCAACTTGGTTTGTTTTGAGCATGTCGGTTTGTTTGGTACTAAAAAAGGGGAAAGCTACCTTTCCCGCCCCCAAGCCCTCCTCAAGGAAAATTTAAATTTTTAGCATAAAATAAAAAAATTTGAATTTTTGAAAAAATTCGCAGATGTGTTAAAAATTTGAGGCCATCCAGCAAGTGGCTTTTTTTAAAGCAAGTACATGAAAAGTGGCAAATGGCCCAAAAGGGGAAGTAATAAAATGTGTGGGGCCCTGATCGGGAAACAAGGGGGCCGAAACATAAATTTTGGCGTTCTTAATAACAAATTTTTTCCCTTCTTTTTGGGGGTTTTTTTCGTTTCCACCAAACCGGATTTCCTTGCAAAATTTAAGTAAAAGGGGTCCTTAGAAAAAGTGACCCCTTTTAAATCATATGAATTTAAAAAAGCGTTTAAAGAATTTATTTTCAAAGAAAAATTTTTAATTTGTTTTGAGGACCGGGCCAAGTGACTCTTTGATTACTTATCTAATGCTTTTCTCTTTTGAGCTAGGAAAGGCCATATTTACAGATGGACTTTAAAGGGTTGATTTAAATTAACTTCTTTTGTTGTTTTATCATCCCTAAATCTATTTTTTAAAAACGGGCTTCCAAAATTAAACTTCAGATTATATTGTATAATTTGGAAAACTTTGTTCATAATTATGGGAAAATTTTACATTTTGAGGTCGTACAATATGAAATGGAGTTGTTGAAAAAAATAAAAATTATTACCTGACCATGATGCTTTTATAATTAAAATTGAAGATTATACAGAGTTTCTGGAAAGATAATGATGATGATGATGATGACCCCTTTTAATAAGCAGCATGTTTTACCCCCATAATATTTCCAAAATCTATCAAAAAGTTTTTACAAATTTATTACAAATTTATAACAATTGACAATTATGACCTTAACCTTTGACCCCCACCCTTTTGTTTTATTTTTTGGGTTTGATAAAATGCAACACATCTGTGAAAACTCAGAATTGTTGACCAGACAAAGTTCAAGGGAAAAAAATTTTGGGGGTGACTTTGAGAAAAACCCCCACTTGTTTTAGCGTGATACACATCAGACCCCAATTTTAAAAAAACTTTAAACCCATAATTTTGGAAAAAATTTCTCCATGAAAGGGACAATGTCTTTTGGAAAGACAACGCCACTTTTTTAATCATTTTTATAAAATTATGGAAAGTACAAGTTAACTTTTTTTTTAAAATGTGAAAAATCGGTTTTAAATGCCCAAAAAATTTTTTTTTTAGGTTTTTTTTTAAAAAAATCCTTTAAAGGAAGGGACATAATTATTGATTGCCCAGGGACCATCAGTGCAAAATTTTATCCCCAAAAAACCCAAAGGGTTTATGGCCACACTAAAAATTTAAAATTTTTGGGAAAGAGGGAAATTTGTACAAATTTTAATTCCTCTAAATTTTTTTTAAAGGGAAAGGGGAAATTTTAAATTTCCCTTGTTTTATTTTAAGAAATTAAAATTTTGACTTTTTTTTTTTGTTGGGGGGCGGCTTTAAATGCCTTCTTCGGGTTATTTAAAAATGTTTTAAAATTGTGTTTTAATTTAAATTTATTTTTTGTGGGGATTAAGCTTTAAATTCCTTTTCCCTATTATTTTTCCAATTTTTTATGTTTTTGGTGGATTTTATTTAGTATGATATTTTGCCACAACATTCATTAATAAAAACTCCCTTCATTTAATGACAATAACCATTTTTCTTTTCTTTTATGTTTAAAATAACATAGTAGTCAAAAAATTTTTAAAATTAAAAATTTATATTAAAAAGTAATGAAAAACGGGAAATTCCGGTTTTTCAAATTTTTCCCGGAAAAAACATTATAAAAAAAAACTTTTTCAAAAAAATATTTATCAATAAAAATATTTTTTTTTCAAAACATTTAAAATGCCATCACATAATTGTTAAACTTTATTTTAGAAAAAAAACAAGTTGTGCAAAATTTATTTAATGGTTTAAAGGGGTTATTTTCCCCACCGAGTTTTTAAAAAAATCACCATATTCTTTTACTTGAGGACCATACGCCCCTTTTCATTTGGGAAAACAAAACTGTGTCCCCAATGAGGGGTTCCATGTAAACCCCCTAAAGAACATATATGTGGGTGTTTTTTAAAATTTTAAAAAATTTTACCATTTTTGTGTTTTTAAAAGTTAAAAATTTTTGCTTTAAACCCGGGGTAGGGGCCTTTTTTTGGACGGTAAAATTCACTTTTTCAGTACCGCCCCCTGAAAAAAGGGTCAATCAAAACCCGCCCGCCCAAAATTTTTAATTTTTTTCCGTGTTTGGGGTTTCTTTAGGGGTTCTGTTTTTCTCTATTTAAGAAATTTTTGATAAGGTAAAATACTTTTAATACTTTTTCAAACTTTTAATCAACTGAATTTAAAAAAAAGACAAAAATATGACATTAAAATTTTATTCTTTCCGATATTTTTCTTAAGGCCCAAAAAAATTAAAAAAAAAGCTTTTCCTTAAAAAACCATTTTTTTTTGATAATTTTTAAATTTCGAAAGAATGATGGGTTTTTTCCCTTTTTTTAATGTAATACCATCTTTTTCATTTTCTTTTTCCCCAAAATTTTTATTTTCCCTTTAAAAAATAAACTAAAAAATTTTAAAATAAAAGGCAAGTTTTTTGAAGCTTTAATTTAATTTTTAAATTTTTTTCTTCTTTTTTTTTCCTCTTTCTTTCTTTGGTTTTTTTACCCCACCCATTTTTTTAAACTGTAAACCCTCTGTGATTTAAAAAAATCAGGTTTAAAGAATTTTTTTGCTTTCTTATCAAGAAATGTTTAATTGATCAAATTTCCATACAATTAAAACACAATTTCCTATACCCTTAAATTAAAATTATAATTAAAGGGATGTTTTTGGGAAATTTGTTTTTTTTTAAATATTTTTTTCCGCCCAATTTTCCCCCCCCACTTTTGAAGCTCTACTCTTTCATCATTAATAATCAGAAAAAATTTTTTAAAATTTTTCTTGGGCCTAGGGTATGGTTTAAATTGAATTAAAAAAACACACAATTTCAAAAAGCAATTTCCCTTTTTAGTTTTTTAAAACGGAAAATTTTGAAAATCATTTTTATCCAAAAAAAGCCCCATTTTTTTCCAAATTTTTTTTGGGAAAATTAATTTTGTTTATAAAATTTTTAAAATTTTTCCATTTTAAATTTTCATTTTTTTCTTTTATTTAGACATAAATTTGCCATATTTTACCTTTATATTTTTCCCAAAAAAACCCACTTTTACCAAAAACTGATGCCCAAAAAATCAAAAAAAAACAAGAATTTATTATTTTTAAATGGGGGCCCAATTTTGGCCCTCTTGAAACATATTTTCCCGGGGCCCGCCCTAACTTAAAGGGGGGGGGGAAGGGGGTTTTTTTGAAACTATAAACAATATACTTTTTAAAAAGGCAATTTTTTCTTTTGGGGATACAAATTGCAATTTTAAAAACCCCGCCATTTTTGGGTTTAAAAGACTTTGTTCAGAATGGTTTTAAAAAAGTGTAAGGTTTAAGCGGGGATTCTGCTATTCTTTGATTATTTATCAGGTATGGGCCCTTTGAAAAATCTTTTTTTGATAAAAAGGGGAAAAATCTTGTGACACTCCAGTCTAGGGGGGTGATCACTTTTTGGGCCCCAAAATTATTTTTTTAAGGGTTATTGTTTGAGTTTAATAGGGCCGTGGGCCCTGCTTTAAAAGTTTTTTACAGGAAGGGGCTCTAGATTTTATTTTAATAATTCCAAGTTTTCATTTTACAGTGTAAAATATATATGCATTTGAACAACTAATTTCCCCCTCTTTTTAAAATAGTTTCTTTTGGTTTTTTCCCCGAATTTTGAACTGGAAATGATGCAAAACAATTTTTTAAATTTTTTGATCATTCGAAAAAAATAAAAAATTTTTTACAAAAAAACATATCCTTATTAACACCAGTACTGGCTTAGAAAAAAAAAAGAAGCAAAAAAATAAAACACTTTATAAAAAAAGCTACCCCAACCCCAAAAAATTTAAAAAAATTAATAAAAACAAATAATAATTTTTTGTTACAGTTTCCGCGGAAAAGTTTGGGTTTTGGGTTTTCTTTACGGTTTTCATGGAAACGTTTCTGTTTGGGGCGATCTGTTGTTTCAGTTTGTCATTCCCCCTTTGGGTTTTTACTAGGATTTTGTTAGGAGAAGCAAAGTAAGTTAAATTTTATGTTTTGTAGTTTACCCCTTTTTCAAAAAAACATGGTTTCTTCAAATGGATAATTTAAATTTTTTAAAAAGTAAAATTAAATTTTTGTAGAAAAAGAAGAACCCCCCAAATGGTTCCAAAAAGGGGAAAACTTTTTTTGAAAAAAAAATTTGCAGGGTCATTTTTGGGTTTTAACATTTGTTTAGTTCTAGAAAGACAGTTTCTAGAAAGGGGCCCAAATACCACCATGCCCCCCATAGCACCGGCTTAAGCAGTAAATTTTTTATTTAACTTTTAAATGGAAAAAAATTTTTTAAATTTTTTGAAACATCTTTCAGATTTTATGTCAGAAATTAATTTTTTAAATTTTTTTTCTAAAAAAAAATGCCAAGCATGTTATATTAGTTAAAAAATAAGGGAAACATGTTAGTAATTGAAGGGTACTGATCACATAAAGTTCTGAAGCATTTTTAAGCCCTAACATTTTTTCAAAACAAATAGGGAAAAAGACACAAATATATTTTTTCCTTCCCTATGAAATACTAAAACACTTTTAAAATAAAATTTTTTGGCCCCAAAAAATCAATTATGTTTCCCTTTGGAGTACTTTTAAGGAAAAATTTTAAACAGAACAGGAAAAAAAGTTAAAAAAACTTCTGAGAAATTTTGCCCTAAAAGCGTATTTGGGGCCCTAAAAGAGTTTTAAAATTACCGTAAAAATATTTGCCCGTATTTTTGCCCTTTCCATTATCATGAGGTTTTAAAAAATTATGCCAATGACATGGCAGACGATATACAGTATGCCCCCGTTAAATTCCCTTCTTCCCCCTCAAAAAAATAATTCATAGAATTTAAATTTTAAAGTTAAGCATAAAAGAAGTAATCAAATTTTAATTTTAATTTTTTTTATTAGGGGAAAAAAAAAAGAAACATAAATCATTGGGCTTGGGTTTTTTCTAAATTTTTAAATTTTTCCAAAAATTTTTGATGGTGATTTCCAATGCTTTATTTCAAATTCATTTATATTTATAAATCCGGGGAACCTGCCCAAAATTTAACCAAATTTTAACAAAAAATTTTAAAACCAAACAGGGGAAAAAATTTTAAATTAAAATATTAGTTTTCCCCGTATTTAAAGCCCACATTATGCCCATTCAATGTAAAATAGTGAAAATGAACATTTTAAAATATAAATGTTTTCATTTTTTCCCAAAAAATTCCTTTTGATTTAATAATTCACTTCACAAAAACAATAAATAATCACTGATCCTTTAAAAAACTAAAAAACCATTTTAATTTTCGGCCACCGTTTTTTTTTAAAAGAGTGGGGGCAGTTTTTTTTTTTTAAGGGGGAAAAATTTATAATTCTATCCCAAAAATTTTTAAAAAATCTTCTTTTTGGCAAACACCATTTTAACAGTCAAACTTTTTAAAAAATAAAGTCAATTCAGTTTTACTTGACTATGAAAATGAGGATAATGTCACTTTTTAAAAAATTTTTTATGTGTGATTGCAAAATTTAAAGGAATTTTTGTAAAAATTTTAAAATTAAAAAAGGTTTTTTTATCTTTCCAAAAATTTTAAGCCAATTATTTTTCCCAAATAACTTTTATCCCTTTAAAACCCCTTTAAAAGAAAAGGGAAAACCCCCTTTAAAATTTAAAATAAAAGGAAAATTTTTTAAAAGTTCCTTTAAGGGGGAATTTTTTAACTTAAAATTGCACCTGCAAAAATTTTTTTTAAAGGGGGTTTTCCCCCAAGGCCCTTTTCCCTCTATTTTTTATTTTAAATTATTTTTAAAGATTATTAATGCGGTTTAAATATAAATTAAAAGGGCTTTGGGTTATTTTAAAAACTAAGGTTTTTTAAGTAGAAAAAAATAAACTTCCTTCCTTCGGGCCTTTTTAGTTTTTTTACAAAGATAATTTCAGATAAAAAAAAAAAATTTTATTAAAATTTTGTACAAAAATTTTAAAGCAAATAAGAAAAAAATTTTTAAAAATTTTTGCTTTTCAGTGGCGGGCCCCATTTTAACAAAACCTTTAATGAAGGTAAAATTTAAGCACAAGTTTTTAAATCATCTTGTATTTTTCAAACAGCCTAAACAGCCTAAAATTTCACCCAGAAAAAGATAAAAGGTGACAAATTGGGGAAACCAGATTATCCCGAGGGGGAAAAACCAAAACCCGGACCCTTGAAGTGAAGTTTTCCCTGGGAACGGGTTTCCACCAATCATGACCTACCCCCTCCTCGATCAGCCCAAATATTTAAAGGGGGCCCCAAATATTCAGTCCGGGCACAAAAACCCAAGTGGAAAAGGGGACGGGTCCCCGGAAAAAGGTCGACGAACGATTTAAACATGTAACAGTAGAGTCTTTCCCTGGCCCACCACTTTGGACCCCAAAGGGAAAATACGAAGACCCGGGGGCCCCGGTAAAACCCCGTAAAAACCTCTCGGCCCCTGCATAAAAAATTTGGAAAGTTGACCGGGTAAAACCAAAATTTTGATTGTCAAAAATTTTTCCCCCCTGTGATATGTCAACTTTATAAAAACCCAGGAATAAAATTAAGTGAAATTAAATTCTTTATAAAAAACCCTTTGACACAAAAAATTTAAAAAAAAAATGGGAAACATCAAAATTAAAACCATACGGATCTTTTAAATCGGTTCTTTTTTTACTAAAGGTGCCCGTTTTTTTGCCTAAAAAAAAAGGGGCCCGGAGGGGAAAACCCCTGAGGTCTTTCCCCCTCCATCAGTAAAGCTGGAAAAATCTTTAAAATTTGACCTAAAATGTGTCAGTGTGAACTTTAAAAACCCAAAGAAAAAAAAAAAGGTAAAAAAAAAAAATTCTTTTTTTTAACTTTTAAAAAAAATGGAAAAAGGGCGGCCCAAAATAGAATTTTTTAAAAGAAAGGGGGGTATTAATTCTAGCAGGGGGAAAAAAATTTTGGGGGCATTTTTATAAAAGGGTTTTTTTAAATTTTTAAATTTAAAAATCCCACCCACAACCCCATAAAATTTTAATTAACAAAAAAAAACCCGGGAAAGTAAATACCTTAAATTTAAAAATCTGGGCTAATAAAATTTTCTATGATATGTATTTTGACGGGTTTTCCCAAATGGCAACAATTTAAATTCTGCTTCGTGAGGGGAAGTAATGATACCCAATACCAATTTCCCTGTCACGTAAAAATTTGTTTGATAATGGGTGTTTTAAAATAAATTTTTTCCCAGAAAAATTTGAGATTAATAAAAAAAAGGGGCCCCTCATTTTTTTTAACCCGGCCAAAACTGGGATTTTTTATAAATGGATTTTTTTGGTTTTTTTTCAAAATGGAAAAAACCTTTCCCAATATTTTTAGGGGAAAAAATTTCAAAATAGGTTTTTACCACTTTAAAGATATCTTTAAATGGCCCTTGTCCTCTTTTAAAAAATTAGAAAAAACCCATTCAATTTTTTTAAAGGGGAAAAAATTTTAAGGGTTTTAAAACAGTGGGCCCAAAATTAATCTAAAGATTGCTGACCACGTGGGTTCAAACCCTGTCTGGGGCACCCTTGTTTATTTGATCAATAGACTTCACATTCATTGCTTGTTAGTACTGGTTGGTTCCAGGAGTGGATTCTAGAATTTTTAAAATAAGCTTTTTAGTTTCCAAACAAAAATCAAACCTAAAAAAAATTTTGGGTAAAAACTAAAGCTGGGGGCCCAGTTTTAAAAAATCAATCACCTTGCATTTTTGACAAAGTTTCGAAAATGGGCCTTGGTTTTTAATTTTTTGATACAAAAACCCCCAAACCCCCTTGCAATGGACATTCCATACCCAAAGGGAAGGGGTTCAAGTCTTTTTCTGAAAAATTTGGGGGGGGTTTTAAGATTAAAAAATTAAAAAAAAGCCCTGTCACCCTGTTTTTAATTAAAAAACTTTTAAACAAGCTGAAAAAGGGTGGGTTTTTTTAAACCTTTTTAAATCGTGGGCATTTAAAATCCTTTATAAAATGAATTTTTATGTAAAATTTTAAAGGTTTTCCCCCATCTGATAAGGGGATGATTTGGGCCCAAGAAAAAAAAATCTCCCCTAAAATAAAAATTTAAATGCCCCAAGTCAATTTGGTATTGCTTGCAGATTTTTTTGTGGATAAAAATTTTTCCCCTTGTGGTCTGTATCAAATTGTTGGGGTTTAATATGTAAAAACTCCCCAAAATTTATTTCAATGTTTTTTTAAAAAGTGTTTTTAGATATTTTATATAATTTACATATTTTAGTAATTTGTCTGAAAAAATTTTCTTTTTTTTTTTATTTTTTTGTTTTTTTTTGTTTTAGAAAAAAGGGATTTAAAAATAAATTATAAACCAATTATGTTAAAAAAAATTAATTTTTTTTTAAAAAGGCAATTCTAGGCCCGGAAACAAAGCGTTAGTGGATTTTTAAGATTTCAGTGTCTTTATTCGAAACCAAAAACTTCTGGTTTACAGTTAAAAGCACCCCGACAGCAGCCAAACCCCCTGTGAATGAAAAATACCCGCGTACATAAACCGAGTCGTTGGCCCCGATAGTCTTAGAATATCTACCAAGCTTTCCCCTCGGGGTCGGGGCTTTTTTAAAAAAAACCCCAAATTTTAAACGGCCCTCTATTAAACTAGTTAAAAAAAAAAGCCCAAAAAATTTTCCAAAGGGACGTGTTCTTATGCCCCCTGTACATTAAACCCCGGGGAAAAATTTTTTTTCCTGGGCTTTTTTAATTTTCCCGCCTGTTTTTTTGGTGTCCGTCAGTCTGTCTGTGTGTGACTTTAAAAACTTGGTCATTTTAAATTTAATTCTGCCCTTATATACATGTAAAATGCTAGAAATTTTTTTGTTTTTTTTGGACCCACAGGGTTTATTTTTTATTTATTGGGGTAGAATGGGCCATTTACCTTTAAAAAACTGATGTTAAGGGGCAAAATTTTAGAAACTTTCCAAAACATTTACCCTTTGGGTATATTGTTTTGAGATACAATGATTTTTTTTTTCTTTTAAATCTTTAAAATACTGTTTAAAAAAATTCTCAAAATTTAAAAATTGTTCCCCCAAAGAAACAAAGGGGGGACTAAAGAAAATCAGGTCGGGTTTTTCCCGTGAAATTTTGGGGGATTTTCCAAATTTTTCCCAAAAAACACTTTTTATAATCATTTTTTAAAATTTTTAAAATAAAATGAATTTTAAAATTTCCCCAAAATTTTGGGTTTAAAAATTTTGACAATTGGATTTTCCCAAGGGGAATTTTTTTTTGAAAAAAATATTAAATTTAAGGGTTTGGGGAAGCCCGGAAATTTTTTTGATGAGACAAGAAAGTTTTTTTTTTGCTGTAAATTTAAATTTAAAAAGGCCCTAAAATGTTTTAAATGTTTTTAAACTATGTTTTTTTTGTTCTCTTTTTTTCCCAAAATTTTAACCTTAGAATTTTTAAACCCGCTACAATAAAATTTTTTAAACCCTTTTTTCCTTTTTGAAAAATAGTGGGTCTAGTGTGGTAATAAAACTAGGGGAAAGAAGATTTTGAAAAATTGGGGGACATGGGTGTGAAAAACCCAAACGATTTCCCCCCTGGTTTAAAATTAATTTTCATTATTTTAAAGGTTCTGAAAAGGGGACTCTTATTTTTTTCCCTGAAATTAAGGTGGTTTTCCCCCCCCGTATGTATAATTTTATAAAAAGGAAAATTCCCCGGATTTTTTTTGGGCATTTTTTTATTATGAAGCAGTTTTTGGGCAGCAGTCTGTTTTTCTTTATTTGGGCGGTTTTTTTTCCCCGGTCCAAAAAGATTTTTAAACCCCTCAAAAAATTAAGGGAAAAAAACCAAAATTTATATGATTAATTTTAAAATAAAAAATTTTGGTTTTTTATTTTAAAAAATTTGATTTTTTTTGTATATTTAAACCAAAAATTTAATTTTTTTTCCCAAAAAGTTATTTGAAAATTTTTTTTTAAAATTTTTGATTTTGGCAGATGGTGGTTTTAATAAAAAATTTTGAATAAAAAATTAAAAGGATTTTGCCCGCTAAAAAAAATGAAAATTTTGGAAACAATTGAAATTAAATAGGACAGTAAAAAAAAATTTTGAAGACCGGGGGCCCCCTGAAAAACAGGAAAACCCCCTGAAAAAAAACCCAAAAAAAGGATTTTAAAGTTTTCCCCTACCTTTTTTTTCCTTTTTAAGTTTTAATTGGAAAACTCTGGAAAATTTTGAAAAAAAAGGGCAAAAAACTTTCTAATAATAACATGCATGGGAAAAAAATTCCGAAAAACCGGGACCAAAAAATTTTAGTGTCAACTTTTTGTGATTTTTTAAAGTATAGTCAGTATAAATTTCCCAAATTTTTTATTGGGGAATATATAAGAAGGCCCGATGTATATTTTTAATTTTTTTTTTTTTTTATTTTTTTCAGTTTTTCTTTTACCCGGAAGTCCCACGTTTTTTGAAGCAATTTTTTATCTTTCCATATTGGTTTTAAAATTTTCTGGCCCCTGGACACTGTGTGGTATCATAGGGGTTTGGGGTTTTGCCCAAAGGTGACCATCCCCCTAACCCGGGTACAGGTGTGTCGAATCCTTAAAAAGTGGGGGGTTAAAAAAAAAGTCTGTTTTGGGGAGCTTGAATTTAGAATGGTTTCTTTTTCAGAAAATTTTCTCGAAGAGCATTTTCCAAAGAAAAAATTTCTTTAACCCCGAGAAAAAAAAAGATATATGTTGTTTTTGTTGTTTGTTTTGGGGGGGTCAAGGGGGAAGGGAAAGGGTTTCCCCCACAAAAACTGGGTTCTTGGGGGAAATCTCCCGCTTGTAGTAAAAATTCCCTTTGGGCAAAAAACAAAGCTAAAAATGAACACAGTTAAAAGGAAACCCAAGGAAGGGCTTTAAAAAAACCCTTAAAAAATTCAAGGTTTTGGAAAAATTTTAAAATAAAATTTAAAATGTATATCCCCTTTTTCCCCAATTTTTTTAAAACCCGCACTAGCAAAACTAATTTAAATGAAAAAAAAGAATAAATTTTCAAAACCCCAACCCCCGCTTTTTTCTGACTATAAAATTTTTTTGAAGTCTTAACACCAAAAATCCCCCCTGTGGCGTTTTTAACAAACTTTTTTGGGATGCACAAAAAAACTGATTATAATTTTTTTGGGAAAAAAAAAATTTCATAAAAACGTAGCTGTCCTGTTAAAAAAAAATTTGCAAAAAACTTTTCCCGGAAGGGTTGTAAATATTAGTTTAAAAATTTTCCCTGATAATTAATAATAACTAAGAAAAAGTCTTGCTCCGAGATGATTTATACCCGGTTATTTGGGAAGAATGTTTTAACAAATTAAAAATTTGGGATTGACTATGATGATTTTATTTTTTGAAAGGGGACATTGAAAAAGTACGTTTTGGGACGTTTGCTTAAATTTTTGTTGGGTGATCTGTATCTTTATCCCAATCCTCTTTCTGGTAAAATTTTCCTCAAAATTTTTGGATATAATTTATAGAAATAAAGGGGGAGCAATTGTTTTTCCCCAAAAGTTTTATTTAGTTTTTGTTTTAAAAACTTTTGGGTTAAATTTTGTGTGTGTAAATTGGGATCTTTCCCAAAAATTTTTTTGGTTTTGGGAAAAAGGGGTTAACTTTTTATACACTTGGTTTTCCGTTGGGGTTTTCTTTAAAATTCTGAGCACAAATTTCCCCTTTAAATTTAGAAATTTTTTTTTACAAAGTTTTTGCCCCTTTTTTTAAAGGGAAGCACTAAGAATAGGGCTAGCAGGCCATCAA
Organism: Ruditapes philippinarum; assembly: GCF_026571515.1. Classification (NCBI taxonomy): domain Eukaryota; kingdom Metazoa; phylum Mollusca; class Bivalvia; order Venerida; family Veneridae; genus Ruditapes; species Ruditapes philippinarum. The sequence goes on along the minus strand of NW_026862846.1, from coordinate 1,148 downwards.
AAAGATATTATTTGTTTAAATTTTTTTAATTTTTAATATTTTGTTTTAAAATATTGTAAAACTCAAGCCCCCCCATCCCCCCCCCCCCCCACCCCCCCTATAGTGGGGGACAAAAAATTTAAAAAACAAATTTGGTTTTTAGGACCCCGGTCAGGCTTCGGGAAAGTCGGCTTTTCCCCTTTCTTTAAAAAAACTGGTTGGCCAAAAAAACTTTTAAATTTCCCAGTCGTTCAAGGGTTTTTGCCCAAAATTGCTCTGGCAGAAAAGTCCAGTGAATGAAAATTTAATTTATATTTTTTTTGGTATTAATTTTTTATAATGTTTAAATTTAAAATTAATTTACAAGTCAGTTTTATTTTTCAAGGGGTGGTTTTTTCAAAAATACAAAATGTTGAATTTTTTTATTCAAATGCTACTGTTTTGTTGGAATTTGTTTTTTTTTTTCAAATGTACTGGAAGAACTCGTCCCCTTTGTTTCAAAAAACTGGTTTTTAAATTCTATTTTAAATTTTTTGAAGACTTAAAAACCCCCCTTTCAAGCACTAATTGTATTGCGTAAATCAGGGTAATTGTAATATGAAAACTGTGTCAAAATTAAAAAACTGTAATAAAAGAAGGATATCCAAAAAAAATTAAAAATTTGTTTAAACCAAAAACCCGTGGTTTTTCAAAACTTAAAAAAGTAAATTTTTCCCTTTTGACTGAATTTCCCTTTTTTTTTTTTGTCTGAATCATAAAAAAGGCAATTAAAATGTTTAAAACAAAGTGTGAAAAAATATCTATAACTTTTAGCTTTTTTTTTTTTTTTTTTTTTTCCCCAAAATTTTAATTTTTAAATAAAGGAAAAAAATATTAAAAAAAAAGGGGAAAAAAAAAAATTTATAAAATAATAAATTTATCAATCCCAAAAAACTTTCTATATAGGGGAAAAACCTTTTGAATAAAACTTTGCAATTTCCCCTTTCAAAATTTGAGAAAAAATTTTTAAAAAACATTTTAAAAAAATTTTAAATTTTCCCGATTCTTTATAGTTGGGGACTTTTAATTTCTGGGCCGGGTTTTATAAAAAAAGGGCCCTCTCCCCCAGGAAAAAGCAGCGGGTACGATTTTTTTTCAACAGAAAAAAAAAGCGAAGGAAAAACTTGGGA